>NW_007113135.1:235052-258236 GCF_000164805.1 Carlito syrichta
TGAGTTGGAGTCTCACTCTGTCGCCCAGACTGGAGTGCAGTGGCCGCTCCCGGTCACCGCAGCCTCGACCTGCTGGCTCTGGCGATCCTTCTGCCTCGGCCTTCCAAGTAGCCGGAATTACAGGCATGTGCTACCACGCCCAGCTGATTTTTTGATTTTATTGTAGAGATGAGGTCTCGCTGCCCAGGCAGGTCTTGAACTCGCAGGCTCAGGCAATCCACTCACCTCAGCCTCCCAAAGGCGCAGGATTACAGGCTGAGCCACCGAGCCCGGCTTCAACCAACTCATCTTTGACAAAGCCTCCAACAACCACCACTGGGGAGAGGAGAACCTATTCAGTAAATGGTGCTGGAAAAACTGGCTCACCACATGCAGAAGATCGAAACAGGACCCCTACCTATCACCATACACAAAACTCAACTCTAAATGGATCAAAGATCTAAACGTAAAACCTCAAACTGTAAGAATCTTAGAAAACGCAGGAGACACCCTTATGGAAATTGGAACTGGGAACCAAATCCTATTCAGAACCGGAAAGGCCAATACCTTAAGAAATAAGATAGACAAGTGGGACCTCATCAAATTAACGAGCTTCTGCAAAGCAAAAGAAACCACCAAGAGAGCAGGGAGACAGTCCACAGAATGGGAAAAATATTTGCCAACTGCATATGTGACCAACGCCTAACATCTAGGATCTACAAGGAATTCAAACATGCCAAAGAGAAAAAAACAAACGGACCTTTTAAACAGTGGGCAAAAGACATGAACAGACACTTCTCAAAAGAAGATATACAGGCAGCCAAGAGACACATGAAAAATTGCTCAGCCTCACTCATCATCAGATAAATGCAAATCAAAAACACACCGAGATACCACCTAACCCCTGTAAGAATGGTCATCGTTAATAAAACAAACAACAACAGATGCTGGCGAGGATGTGGAGGAAAAAGGAACGCTTCTACACTGCTGGTGGGAATACTAACTTGTACAACCTCTTTGGAAAACAGTGTGGCGATTTCTGAAAGAACTAGAAATTGACCTTTTATATGACCCAGCAATTCCCCTAGTAGGACTATACCCAGAGGAACTCAAGTCATTCTACCAAAAAGATACCTGCACACGCATGTTTGTTGTAGCTCTATTCACAATAGCAAAAACATGAAAACAACCGTGTTGCCCATTGAAGCTGGACTGAATTAAAAAAATGTGGTACATACACACAATGGAATATTATGCAGCCATAAAGAAGGACAAATATATGGACTTTGCAGTGACGTGGATGGATTTGGAGTCTATCAACTCAGTGGTTTATCACAGAAACAAAGAACAGAGTTCCATATGTTCTCACTTATAAGAGGACCTTGAACAATTGTAATGCTATAAGATAGCGACTGGCAGTAATGGGAAACTGTTGGAGTGGGGGGATGGGATTGGCAGTTGAGGGAAACTGCTAAGGGACGGAGGGGCATACCTCATTAACAAGGGTTTGATATACCTGACCCTGAATTGTACCCCACAGTGTTTATATACCTAACCCTGAATGGTACCCTACATCTTTATAATAAAATTTTTTTTAAAAAGGGAAGCACAAAGGCAGAAGGCATGCATTTGTGTGACAGGCAGATGTATGAAAAGTGATTTTTTATCCTTCAATCTATGATAACTTTCCCAGGGAAATCTAAATCTCTCATCTAATTGCTAATTAGACATAGTACAGCATTTCCTAAAGCCTGTTTGATTTATAGCTGTGATAAAATTTATTTTTAGATAAAACAAAAAGAAAGTGTCTTTTTCTTTTCTGAGGTAGCTATAGATCCCCCTAAATATCCTAATTTCAAAAAGCCAAGCTCCTACTTTTAGGACATTTCTAAGTTACTATGGTTAAAGAACTAAAAAGAGAAAATCATCAGAAGCCAGAAAACAGACTCCTTAGAGAAAATTCAGTCTGTACATTCAATTTATCTTAAGCTGATAATTGCTAAATAGCCTAAAAATATAAGTTAAAAATGTAAATTTCTAATTTAGCCTAAACTCAACTGAGAAAATAGACAATAAAAATCAAAATAACTTGCAAATTATGTCAAGTTAAAAAAAACAAAACTCTTAAGCTATACAAGAACAGGCATTTGTAAATATTCCAGTTAATGAAATAATAAGAGTTGATGTATTAAGGAAGCTGTTTACAAAATTCTGGGTTTCTATACAGTTATTTTTTAAAAAGGTATTTCACTTATAGGCTGTTGCAGTAGAAAGCCAAGATCTATTCTGGAATCGTAATCTAACAAGAGAGGTAAAGTAGCCTTCACATTTACATTTAAAAATTGAGTTTTTACCAGAATTCTTTGCAATGAATTTTTTAAAATATGAAACTATTTAAAAAGGTTTATATACACATATAAATACCTAAATTAAAAGAGCATACAGTTAAAAATTAAATAAACGTGCCAAATGACAGAGTCTTAGCTTTCAGGTAAGCCATCAAGTGTCACATTCTCTCAGGCTGCGTTTCTTCTTCTACAAAGCACAAAATAGGCTTTTCAGCCCAGAAACCCATGTTGCACAGACGTTGACTGTTATACTCACAGGCTTTAGGTGTTCCTCCTCAGTCAAGACCACACAGTCTTTTCTTTGGAAAACCTGAAGGTTCCTCATCCACTGGTCATGTTGTCATCAGCCTGGCACACGAGTAATGATACCACTTCAATCTCCAGCCAGCTCTCTGTGCTGCCTAGAACTTACTGTGCGTTACAGGTGACGCTTCTCAGAGCAGATGCTGATTACGGTCCCAAAGCACAAGAGAGGCTCCTAAAGGGGCTTCTCAACCCTAACAGCATCGCCTGCTTCTCTTTGTATCCAGAAAAGCAATGTGGTATTTGTTTTGAACAACTAATGATTTCAAGAAAGATTATGCAAACGGCTTATTTTCATTAGATTGCTTAACACAAGCTTACTCTTTCAGAATACTGCAGCAAATATAGGTTGCATGATTCCATTAGGATAAAAGAAACATTTGTACAGTTTTCTTCTGTGGCGCAGTTCAGTTCACCCTTCTTTGGGAGCAAATTGCTGGAGGAGCAGGCTCCTGGGTTTCTAATGGTGCAGCATTCACAGAGTGAATAATTCACGGATGTTCTTAACATTCAGGAGTAACACGGAAGGCGAGCAGCGCAACCCAGGTCCAGAGCGGATGAATGGTGCAGTGCTGCTGTTGTCATAGCAACCAAGAGAGAAAAAACGGCACCATATAAGGAGCTGTGACATGGATGCTGGGAACAATTTATACTAAAAGGCTGCAAGCTCCTCAGATCTTAATGCTGTAAACTCCTCTCTTACCAATTCCTCCTATTTTACCCTTCTGAATTTCTGAATCAGAGCTATGTGAATATACAATGCAAAAGAGTTACCAAGTATGCTGCATGCTGCAGTAATTTAAAAGATTAATAATACTTTAGTACACTAATAGACGCCTGCAGTTGCTTCATATTTTTTGGGTTATGTGTTAAAATTAGACATTAGACTTTGTTATAATGCAAGGAACTATCTATAGTTTGAGACAGCAGAAATTGTATTTTTAAATGCCTGGAGATATTAAAGCCCTAACCAAATGCCTCTCATTCAGATGGTATGCATCAGATCCTCCAAAACTGCAGTGACATCGACTGACAGGATACCAAGGACACTGATCTCAAAGAGAGGCATCCCGTCTTTCTCCCGCACTCCTGCGACATATTCGGAAAGAGTCAAAAGACACTAACTTTCCTGCCAACGCTCACAGTCTTCATTCATGGTCAAGGACATTTCTGTGCCATTCACTGCTATGGCAGAGTCACTGTTTCATTCTCCGCTTCTGAGAGCCTCTCTCCCTACCGGGCCTGAAGAACCTTTCATAATCTTGGTTTCTCATCATCTCCCAGGAATCTGAAAGAGTTCCTTCTCTTTTCACAGACAGCAGGGAAGCTTCCAAAAGGAATCAAGAGCGGGGGCAAGGGAAAGCATGAATATGGGGTCTGTCATAACAGTACTCTCCACACAGTATTCTGGCCGTGGTTCTGAACCGAATTGTACCGAAAAAAAATCTTGCATTGAACTTACGACGCATGCGTCACTGTGCTATGCCATTCATCTATTTAGACAGAGCAATTCTATATGAAATTGCTCTATATCATATCAGTTTGTTTTACTTTTCCATCACCATTTAATGAAATTTTCGGTTACAACACAAAGCAAAAGACTGGGTATATTTACTCGCTATACTGTTCTTTTAAGTAGGCAGCACTGCTATTACAATACTAACTCTGGTATAATTATGTATTTGTTGGACATAGATTTGTGATGCATTTATTTCTATCAATGATAACCTCAGTAAAATGTGACTAAAAAAGACTAGAATGTAAGAGGAGGGACATGCACTTGACTAGTCTTCTGACTAGTTGCACTAACAGCTTAGCTACTTACAGATCTAACTCTGAGTAAGTCACTCAACTACTGTGACCTTCAGATTCATCATAAGTAAAGTACGGACAGTAACATGTTTTCTACCTTCTTTCTAAAGCTATTGTGGGAATGAACTGAAATAATATAATGTAATGAAAGGGCTTGACATTCTAAGAATCTATTTTTTCTTAATAAATACCTAATTAAGAAAAATAGCATAAACAAAAAGGAAAAACGAATTTCAATAGAATTCAGTAGACATAGAAAATTGCCTGAAAGGATAAATACTGTTCCAGGTTACTTCTTAGGTTTGATTGGATATTTGGTCTCATCACATTACACATACTTGTCACAGCATCTATTTCTTTTTATAATTATAGTAAACACAGATTTTGTGGACTAGTGTTAAGAGATTACTTAATATAACCAAGTAATTCTACTGCCCCAACATGACTTACCAATGTCTTTAGAAAATGGTAACTTGGCAGGGAAGTAGCATAAGTAGTTCCCATAAAATGGTAATATTGAGGAATATTCAAAGTGATGAACTTGTTTCAAAGAAACTTCAATCACTTTTTATCTCACTTAACTAGAAAACTGAAGAGGAAACTTTAAAATGCACATTTATGTTTTCCTTGAAAGCTCCATGGACACCATACCTCACTTCTGTTTCTGTGATGTCTAATTTCACCAATCTGATAAGCTTTTAAAGCAAATACAGTCTTGTCCCCATGGTTATTTTTGAGGGAGACTCTTTAGTTGTAACTTTTCTGAATACTAACACAATGCCTTAGGAAAAATAGAACAAGCTTCTCTGCCACCTTCCCACTTGCCAAACCGAGCTGAGCGGATCCAGCATTAGATTCCTGAACAGTTCTGTGAAAAGTGGGACCCTGGACAACAAATCGCCTTCCCACTGACTTCCACCTTAACACTACTTATCACCTATATATAGGAGTCAACCAGAATGAGGACATGGTTAAAATACTTTAAGACAAAGTATACCAGTTTTTTTGGTTTGAAAAACTGGATTTAACTTAAGGTAAGGGTATAGAGAGAGATTTAAGGAACTAAGCTATTCCTGGCTACTAATTTTTAACTCCTTTATGATTAATTTAGGACAATCATGCTAAAACTTACAGAGTTTTATATTCTTTTCATTTTTTCCCAGTATTCTCCCTTGTAAATTTTCTCTAAGAAGTAATCATCAGTGCTTAAGTGTAGGGTGATGCTGATGAGGACATGAACTCACTAGTCTCTGTTCTTCCAGAAGAGCAAGCAAGTGTCCATCCTACTGGTTGCAGCAATTCAAGCTTTGGCCAAACCTCTAGGTGGTGCTTTGCCTTCTCTAGCAATTGCTGCTACTCCAGATCAAGACTTTAAACCACAACAGCAAATGATGACGGATAGAGAAGAAATATATTCTTTTTTTTTTTTAAGTCAGGGTCTCATTCGGTGGCCTAGACTGGAGTGCAGTGGCCCCATGAAAGCTCACTGCAACCTTGACCTCCTGGGCTCAGGTGATCCTTCCACCTCAGCCTCCGGAGTAGCTGTGACTATAGGCATGCACTACCACCGGGCTGATTTTTTTAATGTTTTTATGTTTTATATTTTTTGTAGAGGCAGGGTCTCGCTATATTGCCTAGACTGGTCTTGAACTCTTCAGCTCAAGCAATCCTCCCACTTCAGCCTCCCAGAGTGCTGAGATTACAGGTATGAGCCATATAATGTGTTCTCTACACATTAGTCAACTACTTCATCTGGCAGTCAATAAAAGAGTAATAAGAATTGTCACAACTCTAAAGGATAAACTGGCGGGGTTGAACATTTTGAGAAAAAGTGTTTCTACTTAATGAATATAATGAATAACATTTAAGGGATTTCTGGGAATAATTTTCATTACACTCAGTTCTTACTTTATATGTTGACATTACTACCTAAACCCGGAATAAAATTTTCCCAAATGTGTGATACACCTCTAAATTATAATGATAATATTTGAAAAAATCATGAGCTGGCAAGTAAGTCTTCCAGAATATTTTTACTGATAAGCAGGGCATAAAAAGACATACTAAGCTATAAGATATGTTTATCACATGTCCCTTCTCTCACTCTACTTATTTCATTAAACTAATCTGAAGAAATAAAATTAAATTATATATATATTCATTCTTAAAAATAATCCTTTCAGAAACAGATTTTAACTAGAAACGGGGAAAACAGATGTTCGACCAACTCTGGTTTAACTCAAAACACTGCTTGTAATGCTGCCTAAATAAAATCATCAAAACAGATCATTAATACCACACAGACTATTCTAAAGTGACCATATTTCTTAATTTTTTGAAATTCAGCCAATGGCATGAATGAATGGCTGACATGATAGGGATGGAGTATGTAGGAGGAAGAAAGCCAGCTGAAATGAAAATGTCCCTTGGAATCCTCATTCCTCTGGCATTTAAAATCCTTTACCGGAGAGGGAATATTCCATCTCGCTACTATTACTCTTACAGGCTGAATACATCAATTTGGGTACATAATTTTCTATAATGAAAATAAAAGATATGGTTTAGCATTATTAAAATTTCTATTATTATAAAGTGAATATATATTCTGCACTAAGCTTGGTATTACCCCATACTATAGTTTATTTCCTGTTTAGAGAGTCACTAAGGATTTCTTAGAAATTGCAGATTTGACTTTTGTGATGCTTTGTGGCTGAAAAGTATTCCTTATGGCCCACACTGGTTAGCCTTTACATTCAACATTAGATATTTCTTAAACTGTTCAAATACTATAGCAGGTAGGCAGCTAAGAAAGTAGGGAAGGACAGGGTTAAGTTAAACAAAGGAAAAAAAAAAAGATTTCCCAGGAACTGTGACATAAAATCATGGTGAGTTTCTGGGGACGGCCACAGAGGAAGCATGGACAATGAAGTATTTTTTTTTTCCTGCATTCTTTATGGTATTTGCCATGTTTAAAAGTGATATCTGGCCGGGTTCGGTGGCTCAGCCTGTAATCCTAGCACCTTTGGGAGACCGAGGCTAGAGGATTGCCTGAGCCCAGGGGTTCAAGACCAGCCTGGGCAACTTGGCAAGACCTCGTCTCTACAATAAAATACAAAATTGCCAGGCATGGTAGTGGGCATCTGTAGTTCTGGCTACTTGGAAGGCTGAGGTGGAAGGATCGCCGGAGCCCAGGAGGTCAACACTGGGGTGGTCATGAGCATGCATGCCACTGCACTCCAGCCTGGGCAAAGGAGTGAGACTCCAACTCAAAAAAAAAAAAAAAAAAGTGATATCCAGAACTGTCAGGGGGAGGAAGTGGCGGTGTGATTGGCAGTAGTGGGAAACTGCCAGGGGAAGGGGATATACCTCATCAACAAGAGTACCTGCATAAAGAAACATTTGTATACCTAACCCTGAACTGTACCTCACATATTTAAAATTTTAAAAAAACTAGGGCTCCATAAAAATAAATGAGCAGAGAATAAACATAAGAAGAGATACTAATAAATAGTAAAACCAGAAGCCAAATATATACCAAAAAAAAAAAAAATACCACACAGTAGCTAAAAAGGATACAAGAGAGTATTAATTGAGTGACTGCCATTTTTTTGACTCTTAAGAGTCCTTTTATTTTATTTATTTATTTATTTATTTATTTATTTATTTATTTATTTATTTATTTATTTTGAGTTAGAGTCTCACTCTGTCGCCCAGACTGGAGTGCAGTGGCCGCTTCCAGCCACCGCAGTCTCGACCTGCTGGGCTCCGGGGATCCTTCCGCCTCAGCCTTCCGAGTAGCCTGAATTACAGGCACGCGCTACCACGCCTGGCTAATTTTTGATTTATGGTAGAGACGAGGTCTCGCCAAGTTGCCCAGGCAGGTCTCGAACCCATAGGCTCAGGCAATCTACTCACCTCCATCTCCCAAAGCGTGGGATTACAGGCTGAGGCACCAAGCCCGGCTAGGATTCCTTTTATTATCCCCCATCCATGGACCTATAGTTTGAAAAATGTTACCTACCAAAATTTTTATTTATTAATTTAAATAAAGACATACAACTACTAATTGTGGTTTCAAATAAACATGAATTAATCACAGTAAGGTGATACAATTCCATGTAAAACAAAATAGTCTATGTAACTTTATGACAAGTAAATGTATGTTGTGTTTTAGGCTTTTTAAAAATTTTAAGAATTACATTCAGGGTACAGCATTGAATGTTATAGAGCTTAATGGTGATAAGGATACTGACATTTAAAAAGCAAGTCACTTCCAAATGACATGTTTGTCACAATAAGTGCAAGGCACAGAAACTCTCTACAAACATTGCTGTGTCCTCTCGGCCCCGAGGTGACACCATCTTCCCTTCACATACAAGAACGGAAGCTCAAGAAGAACTAATCTGCCCAAGCCAAGAGAGAGGGTTTACCATCAAGTGTGCAGAATCCTAACCTCCTCCTTTGTCCAGCTGGGCTCTCAGCCAGCAGGACCCAGTTCTTTCAGGCCTAGAGCTCTGAGCCTCAACGCTGCCTATCCTACCTATTCCCTAAAGACCTACTGAAAACGAACATTGCCCTCGGATGTGTCCTCACTGTCAGACAAGTTCGTGGCGCTGACCAGTGGTCTCCCACGGAGTCCTGCTGCTGCGCCCAGACTCCTGCAGGCCCACAGGCTCCACCCTCTCTGGGTGATGCCCAGCAAGCAGCCCTGCCAACCCCTTGAAGGCTAGGGCCTGCCCAGGCATCCACTGCAGGACTGATCCCAGGCTGTGCCTTCCTAACTTGCTCTCTCTACCACAGGTACTAGTGTCCCTGGTTTCACCCTTTATTGGTCACAGATTCTAGGAGGAATGCCAGATAAAGTATATTCTACCTCAGATTTCAGTCAAGCATATTTCTTTTTTCTTTTTTTTTTTTTTTGAGTTGGAGTCTCACTCTGTCGCCCAGACTGGAGTGCAGTGGCCACTCCCGGCCACCACAGCCTTGACCTGCTGGGCTCCGGCAATCGTTCGCCTCAGCCTTCTGAGTAGCTGGAATTATAGGCATGCACCACCACGCCCGGCTAATTTTTGGTTTATTGTGGAGATGCGGTCTCGCCAAGTTGCCCAGGTGGGTCTCGAACCCGCGGGCTCAGCAATTCACTCACCTCAGCCTCCCAAAGCGCGGGATTACAGGCTGAGCCACCGAGCCCGGCTCAAGCATATTTCTTTAGACATGCAGAGAAAAAAAAGCTATGAGCCAATGATCAGTAATTTTAAAAGGGAATATGGTTTGAGAGTATAGATTAAAAATAAAAAGTCATTTATACAATCATAAATATGGAAGTGTCTAAAGAAATAAATATGGCCATACCAGGAGTTTTTTTCAAGAAGACAGATTCGTGTCCAAAAAAGAAACATACAAAGAGAAAAGAAGGACAAAATCAAAGATGAAGAACAGAAAAACCTCCAAGTACACTGTCAAGGAAAAACAGAGCCCTAGCTGAGGAGACTGTTGAGGTATTTTCTGGAATAAAAAAACGGACAAGGAAAGCCCCCTACTCAATGCTTGCCGCAACTGTTTGAATGTGTCTTCTTCAAAATTCAGGTGTTGATATTTAATGGCCACTGTGATAGCATTAAGAGATGAGTAAGTCATCTAAGGGCCCCTGTTCTCATGGCTGGGATTAAGAACTCACAAAAGAGGCTTCGGCGTCAGGCTCTCCTGCCCTCAGTCTTCCCTCATGTGGGGATACAGTGTTCCTCCCCTCTGGAGGATGCCACACCAAGGTACCATCTTGGAAGCAGAGAGCAGCCCTCACCAGACAAGCAAACCTGCTGCTGCCTTGATCTTAAGATTTCCCAGCCTCCAAACGGTGAGGAAATAAATTTATGTTCTTTTACATTACCCAGTCTAAGGTATTTTGTTATAGCAATACAAACAGACTGAGACAATCCTTATTTTGCTTTAATGTCCTTCAATAAGGAAGTAAAAAGGGTAGAATAAACATCACTAAAAGGTCACTAAAGTCCATGTTTTGAGGAAAACGAGTTTAAAAACATACAATCAAAATCCAGGCCTGCACAATTTACCTTTCAGAGTTCTAAAAGAACATGAAGACATAAACAGGAAAGTACTAACAGTTTTTGTAAAACCACATAGGAAATCAGAGGACCAAAGGACAGCAAAATATGGAGAGTTTAACAGTTCATATGAAACTTGTAAAAAGGAAAATGCTCATTAAGAGTTGACAAGGGGTCACAAGAAACAGTATTTCCAAAGTAATCTCATGTCCATTTTGATATGGTGACTCAAGAGGAAAATACCAGCTGTAGTACCATCCTGATACTAAGCAAGCTGTAAATGAAGTCTCTCAAGTTAGAGAAAAGTAGACCTGATGGCTGCTTTCTGGGATATGAAGGACTGCCACATGAAAGGAGAGGCCAACTCATGCTACATGGTTCTAGAAGGCATAACCAGGACTAACGCGTAGAAGTACCAGAGGGGCACATTTCCATCCACGCACATTAGAAAACTGACAGCTAAAACCACTCAGCGAAGTGGAAAGCTCACATAATTAAAAGTGCTCATACAGAGACTGCTGATGATCCACTTAGATTGCTTGGAAAACCTCATTTGGTCAAGTACGTGGGGTACTTAATACTGTCTAGAACACAGTAACAGCTCAAAAACATTCTCAAGTGCTGTTATCATTATAATTTTAATTATAACTTGTAGTTTAGTTAAAACTTACCTGTAAAATCATCTGGGTCTGCTGATTCCTCACAGGAATCTTTTATTTCTATGGTTATTAGGCTAGTCATAATTTTAATTTATCTTGTGTCAATTTTACAATGTGTTCTCTTTCATGTCACTCAGGGTTTTAAAAAAATGTTGTTTCCCTATAAATCTGTATACTATATTCTCTTATAATAAAAAAGTACGGGCCAGGCTCAATGGCCCAGCCTGTAATCCCAGCACTTTGGGAGGCCAAGGCAAAAGGATTTACTGGGTCCCAGGTTCGAGACGAGCCCGGGCAACTTGGCAAGACCTCAATTCTACAATAAATCAAAAATTAGCCAGGCATGGTAACAGGCGCCTGTAGTTCTGGCTCTTTGAAGGCTGAGGCTGAAGGATCACCAGAGACCAGTAGGTCAATGTTGGGGTGACCATGAGTATGCCACTGCACTCCAGCCAGGGTAACAGAGTGAGACTTCAACTCAGAAAAATAAAGAGTACAAATAGTGACTAATTTATTTTTTATTCTTTATATTCCATGTTATTTATCTTTTCTCTCTCCCCCTCTTTTCCACTTCCTATCAAGTATTTTCTTCTTTTCTCTTAATCGTTTCAAAGCAAGTGTGGCTTCATAGATCAAGTATTAGTTTTCTGTTTAGGTTATGCACTTCTGCTTTCAATCTTATTAATCACTTCTTTTGTGTTTATTCTTTCTTCTAGCTCCTCGAGGTAAACAATTAGTTAACTTATTTCAGTACTTCTTGTTTTCTAATGAAAGTATTCAAGATAATGACTTGAATGAACATCATTTTGGCTACCTTTCATAATTACCACATAATAAATGTTAATTTCCAACTTTTTTTTCTATTTTGGTTTCTACTTCAATAACTCAAAAGTAGTTTTTTTTTCTTTTTTTTTTTTTTTGAGTTGGAGTGTCATTCTGTCTCCCAGGCTAGAATGCAGTGGCAAACTCACTGTCACCCCAGCATCGACCTGCTGGGCTCTAGCGATTCTTCCTGCCTCAGCCTTCAAGTAGCTGGAACTATAGGCACATGCTACCACGCCCGGCTAATTTTTTATTTTATTGTACAGACAAGGTCTCGCCAAGTTTCCCAGGCTGGTTTCAAACCCATGGGCTCAGGCAATCCACTTGCCTCGGCCCCCCAAAGTGCTGGGATTATAGGCTGAGCCACTGAGCCCAGCCTCAAAAGTAATTCTTAAACTCCTTAAAATTTTAGAGGTGAAAAGGAATTTTGGCCTTCTTGCTATTGTGATCCTAGCACTTTGGGAGGCCAAGGCAGGAGGATCACTTGAGCCCAGGAATTCAAGACCAGCCCTAAGCAATATAGCAGGACCTCATTTCTCTATTTAAAAAAAAAAAAGCTTCAAATGAGTTGGGTATGGTGGACCCTGCCTGCAGTCCCAGCTACTCAGGAGGCTGAGGTGGAAGGATCACCTGAGCACAGAAGACTGAGTGAGGCTGCAGTAAGCCGTGATTGTGCCACTGCCCTCCACCCTGGGCAGCAGAATGAGACTTTGACTCAAAAAAGAAGAAAAAAAAAAGAGGATACATATTAATTGTAGATATTTATGGGGTACATGTGATATTTGGATAAATACATATAATATGTAATGATCAAATCAGGTTAACTGGGATATCTCACTTTAAACATTTATCATCTGTGTTGATAACATTCCAAATATTCCAGCTATTTTGAAATATGCACAAATGAATCAATCTTATTGCATTATTCAAATTCTCCATATCCTTTAATGTCAATGAGCTGATGATTTTGTAAGGTATGAAATCTGCCTTGTATGTGAATTAATCAACTTTCCCTTTCATTTCTATATTTCTGTTTGCTATATTTAGTCTTTTTTAAAAAAACTTCCTTGTTTAGATATAATTCACACATCATAAAATTCACTCATTTAAAATATACAACAGATTTAGTAAGTTCACAGAGTTGTACAACTGTCACCATAATCTAAATGTAGAACATTCCTGTCACCCCAAAATGAAACCCCATATTCTTTACCATACACTCCCCACACGCCTCTCCCTCGCCCGAGGTAGACATTAACTAACATTCTGTCCCTACGGATTTACCTGTTCTGGACATTTCACATAATCAGGGTTACACAACATATGATTTTTGTTACTGGCTCCCTCCACTTAGCATGATGTTTCCATGGTCACTTATGTCGCAGCATGGCTCCCTAAAGCACTGATTTTTACTGCTGAATGGTGTGGGCACACGTTTTATTTATCCATTCATCAGCTGAACACTCGTGCTACTTCCACTTTTTGGCTATCACGAATAATGTTACCATGAACACAGATGTACAAGGTTTTTGTGAACGAATGGTTTCATATTTCTTGTACTGCTTTATATATTTTGACGCCATGCTGTTTCATGCATAAAAGGTCAATACTTGTTAATGTCTGCTTCGTGAACTTTACCTGCATAAAATATAAAATAATACTTTTTGCCCCAAATGTGATTTTTCTTCGTTTAGTATTATTGTAAATAATAATATCCTTTTCTTAACATTTGTCTGGTGTGTATTTTTCATCCCTTTACTTGCAAGCTCCCTCTCATTTTATTTTAGGAGGTTCCATTATAAATAACCTACCACTGGAAATGCTTTTTAAACACTCTGATACTTTGTCTTTATTAGAAAAACTGACATCATTTGTATTTCTTGTGACAACTAACTTGTTTCATCTTAGTTGACTTCATATATTGTTGTTTATATTTGGTTTTCCTTATTGTTTTTTTTTTCTTCCATTCCAATCTTCACCATAACCTTACAAATCACCTGACCCAATGGAAATAAACCATTTAACTACAAAGGAGTAAATGACTTGTAAGTTTGGCTCTTTCTTTATTAAGGGCGACTCTGTCATTTTTGCAAATGTCCCCAGTGGTGGCTGAATACGGTTAGGATGACAGAGCTACTATATTTTAATACAGTACATGCAACAATACTACAGCTGCTATACAAACCCTACTATAAACAGACACTGTAATACTATAAATAATATCCCCACTATGTATGAGTGACTTCCATTCAGATATGAAAGAAATTAGAGTAGAAAATTATTTTCTTGTATGAAAACTCACAAGATCCCCTAAAATCTAAAAAGAGAAGATTTAGTTATGTTGCAAGTTCAGTGTGTGTAAACATCACAACAGGATTATTTATTTGATAATTTATGTTACCTTTTAGGTATTCAAATATACATGGTGGCAAAGGCCCTCTCCTCAACCCTCTAGTCAGGCCCTTCTGAGATCTCTTTTCAACAAGGCATCCTCCTTGGACTTTGTCCTCAGCCTGCCCAGCCTAGTGGTAGCAAGAATCCTGTTTACTCAGTTTAACGATAATCCCCCTGCCCTTGGTACCTGTCCAGCTGGTTTACACCCTTGAAACCTCCCCTTAACAGTTTTCCATCCACTGAATCCCCCCCACTCCACCCCTTGGCTGTAAATCCCAGCATTCTTTATTGTACTCAGAATTGAGCCCCGTTCTATACTAAGGCCTCTTTTCCCCTATTTCAATAGTTTCTCAGTAAAATCTGTATTTACCACTTTACCAAGCAGTTCTTGTTTGGGGCTTTTGTTTGTTTTTGAGTTGGAGTCTCACTCTGTTGCCCAGGTTGGAGTGCAGTGGCATGCTCATTGCCACCAGAGCCTCAACCTGCTGGGCTCAGGTGAACCTTCTGCCTCAGCCTTCCAAGTAGCTGGAACTACAGGGGAGTGTCACCACGCCTGGCTAATTTTTTAATTTATTGTAGTGACAAGGTCTTACCATGTTGCCCAAGCAATCTTTACACCTCTGCCTCCCAAAGGGCTGGGATTACAGGCGTGAGTCACTGCACCTGGCTTCTTGTTTGTTTTTAACAATACTGACTCATGATAACTGAAATTATTTATGTTGAATGAAGTAATAACCCCCTAATATTCCCATGGAAGTAAAACCCCTCTTTTCTCCACTCCTGCCACGGAATTTACCTTAGAGTTTACACAGCCTAATATTTCACTCATAAGTCAGAGAATCAGAATTAGAAATTGTTAAAAATTGAATGAGGAGCAGCACCTGAAGGAGATCTAAACTGTTACTATTATTGCGAAAGAGCTTAATGGCTTCCTATGCATTTCTTCCTTTAACTTTACAAACAATATATGGTATCTAACAGACAGCAATGATGCAGCTTAGACTACCACATGCTTACTATATTTTTCAGTCTAATAAAATTCACTAGAATACATCTTGAGTTCCAATAGTTTCCCCAAAACTGTAAGATATTTACTCATATGTTATAGTATCATGAATACACTGAAATAAATCAGACTACATAGATTATTACTATCTGAAGGCCCTTTATTCTTTTTTTTCCTTTTCTTTTTTTGGGTCGGAGTCTCACCCTGTTGCCCAGGCTGAGTGATCACGACCACCGCAGCGTCGACCTGGTGGGCTCAGGCGATCCTTCCCCTTCAGTCTTCCATGTAGCTGGACCTATAGGAATGTGCCACCACACCCTGCTATTTTATTTTTATTGTAGAGGTGAGGTCTTGCCAAGCTGCCCAGGCTGGTGTTGAACCCCCTGGGGTCAGGCAATCCTCTCTTTTTTGTCTCCCAAAGTGCCGAGACTATAAGCATGAGCCACTTATGCCAGCTATATTTTCAAGTCAGCTTTTCAATAATTTTCTCAGGATATTTATAAAACAAGAATCCAAGATAAAAATGAGAGCAAAGTAACATTCAGTTAATGTGCATCATATGTTGGATTATATATTTAGGAAATTTTATTTAATCTTAGAAATCCTATATATTTTTCTAATAATAAAATTCTAATTAGTAGAATTTTTAAAATTTAAAATAAAAAATTTCAGATAATAAAATTCACCTAGTATATAGAATTCCAGTATGCTTCCTAAAAACCACAAGACAGTCTTATGCACAGGATTTATCATGAGTACACAAAAATTTATCAGACTATGTAGAATAACACTATGTGTGGGCCCTTTATAGCAACTAAAGAACTTTTGATGATCTCCCCAGGATGTCTCTGAAACAAGTAAATGTTTCCTTTTCACTCAGGACAAACATAGTATTTTGGCTAAAGCTAGCATCTAAAATATCTAGGCTCAAGCATAATCAGATCGGTCCTGTGACAGATTTACTATCCAAACTGGGCACCACATGGTCATTCCAGTCGACTGGCAGCAAATACTTTTAAAGTCAGGCAAAAGAAATATTTTCCAGAGATTAGGTAATAGTCTATTATTTGATGTTGTATTTGAAGATCACTCCTCAGAAGAGTAGAGGGACTTACTCTACTAATTAAGTTTCTTGAAAATCACCTTCCAAAACACTCAGAACACATATCTGACACAGCTGACAGAAACTCAACACCCAATCACATGTTCTCACTCACAAGTGGACCCTGAACAATGATCATAATACTATAAGAAAGGGACTGACAGTAGTGTGACACTGCCAGGGGAGGAAAGGGGGCACACTTCATAATAAAGGTACCTGATCTCAAACCAGGAGGAATGGGGACCAAAGTCAGGCCCAGACTTTACCTGTACTATGACTATTTGTATACTTAATCCTGAATTGTATCCCACATCACTTTGTTAAACTGGCCCAAGAGATTGTGGATTTTACACCCAGTAGAAATTACAAACAACATAGAATGGCATACAACAAAACTATGTCATCCTCCCACTTCAGTAAGAGTTACTGTATCTCTGGACTATTATGAAACGTATGCATGTGTGTATGTCTGTGTATGTCGCATTTTAAAGTGCACAGAAATTCCTATTATTGATAAGTATTTAGATTTTCATTTTTGGTATTAAACAAAACCATATTACATGCAAATATTACACATACATACATTTTCAAACTTGTTCAAATTTATGTAAAACAAAACTCTTAGCAACAAAATTGCTGTGTCGAAGATGATGTGCACTGTAGTTTTGAAATATATTGCCAAACTGCCCTAAAAAGGTTACACCAATTTTTACCCCTCCCAAAAGTGTGACTACTCAAAATTTGAATTTTATGAAACTTAGCGAAAGCACACAATAGTATAAACAGTATAAACTCAGTAAGAGTTGAAGAAATGAACGATGAGCACTCCTGAATCATCTGTACATGCTGAGGATCTTTACGATGTGATGGGAAATCATTCAGGAAGGCGCACTGAACAGAACTTGAGAGGACTGGGGCCAACAGCACGCCTCTGCAGACTCCTCCACACTCCCTCAGTGCACATAACACCAGAGCAAACCAAAGGAACCCTGGTGCCTGCCCAGCCTCTAGGTCTTAAGCCTTCACTGCCTAAATCATTCGGCTGCCTCTTTTGTTATTTGTAGCAATAACAACCTAATTGATATACCAGATGCCTGGGTGAATTATTCAACTTTTCCAAACCTCAGTTTTCTCCTTGGTAAAATGAGACAAATTGGGAGTTTCAAGGACTGGATACTGATCTTAACTCCAACTGCTTTATTATCTTCAGTGAGACATTTTACTTTCAGCCAGACGTTTACCTAACTATGACTTAGTTTACTCATCCGTAAAATGGAGATACACGTGAAGAATAGCATTCAAATACAAATTATCATTATTATTTTCATTAGCTATTAAAAACATGTCAACATTTTATTACCTTCATAGTACCTGTCATTATTTAAAATTATGTATTTATTTATTAGCTATGCATTTATTATCAGGTTCCTCCTGACTGAAATATAAAGATCTTGCAGGTAGGGGTCTTAAGTGTCTTTTTCACCACTCACCACTCTATTATATCAAAGCAGTGCTTGGCATATAGTGGGCCATAAACAAATATTTGTTGAGCAATTAAGTAAAAAGCACTGAGAAATAACGAGCAAACGGCTCTAACTGTACCAGAGACATGAGATGAAATACTAGAAAGTCAGAAAGAAGATGAAATAAGATGACTATTCTGGTCTTATTCATTCGGTTTTTTGTTGGTAATATGAATATGAGGAATATGTATACGGCATTTGAAAGTTTAAATGCATGGAAAGAGATAAATTAGTAAGTATAGCCCTAATGGCCCGATTAATGCATTTAGGTAATTAATGCCAAGTAGGAACCATTCTCTGGAGGATATTTCTTTGTGGTCAGTTATTGTTCCCCATTCAATCTTCCTACTACTTATTTATAATAAAGCACAGTCAGAAAAGGAAGGATAACTGATGAATAATCTACTAAGGTTTTTATTTTGAATTTCAAAAGTCATTTTGTTCCATGTTGACCCAGACAATTCTTATCATCTACTTCACTTGGCAGAAAATTGGCCAAAGAAACATTTTCATGGCATTCTCTTTCAGGAAACAGATTTAATTCAGAAACATTAAAATGCATGCATTCTCAATCTTTAAATTCTTAGGCCTTTGACAATTTTGAATTGTCATAATGATAATCAAGTCTCTGTACTGTCCAGTTCAATGCCAGGTACACAGGAAATAGTCACTACACATCCTTGGTAAAGAACCTAATTTCATCTCGCCATGTACCCATAATCCATCAGTACCCAGAAACTTACTGACATCAGGAATATGCTGATAATGTTAGAAGAAAGCTAACAAAGTTACATATTTTCACACATAAGTATTCTTTGATTATAAAATTTCTTCCCTGAAAAACTTAAAAGAACAGAAGTTTATTTAATAAAGATACTGTTTCATACCTAACAACTTGTTCTAAATGGGCAATTCATATTGTGAGATATTAAAGTAAATACAATCCAGAATTTACAAATTATAGTAAATATCCTAGGAAGTTGCAGTAATGTCCAATGTAGATGCAAATACCTAAAATAGCTTTTAAAAGTAGATATGAAATACACAAACCATGATTTCAAACAAAACTATGACTGATGTACCTTTATTATCCCAAAATTACAAGGGCTCCATCTGTTAATCTGACATGAACAAGTTGATCAATGAAATCAGAATAGCAGTGTATTCTGGCAAAATCAGAGACTTCCTGAAAACCTAGGAAAAATATATCCACAACAGATGGGTCATCTAGAAAACAGAGACATCAATCTGCCCAGCTGAGTACTGCACTAACTCTCTAAATTAAAATCAGAAGTCCCACTCGCTAAGAGTCCAGGACTTCAGGAAGGCCAAGGAGGAAACACCCACAGACACACACAAGCACAGTTACTATGACTTTCAAGGGCATGCTGCCAGGTACCCTGCCAAACACACTGAACGTAGGTAAAGTCCTTACCAGTCAACTTCTTCACAGGCTGGAGCCGAACACTGACAGACTGGTGTGTGAGGAGGGGGGAGGATGGAAGAGAGCGCGACACGCCCTCCATCATCCGAATGTGCTGCATACCTTCACTCACGGGAAGTGGTGGGATAGCGCAGTCGGGCCCAAAAGCACCGTCGCTTTCTGCGGAGATGCCACCTGTCAAAGAGGATGGAACCGAAGATCTGGTGAGAAGAGATTCTTCCCTTTCCGGCTCTTTCAGGAGGATTCAGAACAATATATGCAGCCACTGACTTTTCACTGTGAAAAACCAACCAAGTGTTTTCGCCACATACATTCACTTCTACACTTACAGTGTACTCAACTCTAGGTCTAGCACTAGCAAGCAGAAGGGGCTCACTGTCTCATGAGAGACGCAGTCATAGAAGAAAGTAACTACAGCACATGCAGTAAGTGTTAGAGCAATGGTCTTAAATGTCTTTTCCCAACAGGGCAGACATGAAAGAGGATACTTACCCGCCTGACAGTTCGTTGCATGCCATTGCTAGGGGGGTTACTGTAGTTCTGTTCTTTCTCCTCTCCCCCAAGAAAGCACATAAAAACACAGGTGGGTAAGACTAACAATATTAGGTGGTGATCTTTTGAATCTGTTTTTTCAATTTTTTTATTTTTTGAGTTGGAGTCTCACTCTGTCGCCCAGGCTGGAGTGCAGTGGCATGCTCACGGCCACCCCAGTGTCAACCTGCTAGGCGCCAGCGATGCCTCAGCCTTCCAAGTAGCCGAAACCACAGGTACACGCTACCACACTCAGTTAATTTTTGATTTATTGTAGAGGTGAGGTCTCACCAAGTTGCCCAGGCTGGTCCTGAACCCGTGGGATCAGGCAATCTACTCACACCGGCCTCCGAAGTGCTGGGATTATAGGCTGAGTCACCGAGCCCGGTCTGCTCTAACTTTTAAGAAAGTGTAATTATATGCTGCTTACCTCCGCTTCTGGGAATGGCAGACTAAGTCCTTCAGACTAACTTTCCCTGAGAAAAACTAGAACTACGTGCATTTTTTGAACCTTTTGGAGGCAGCGGAGAGTTAACAGCATGAATAAAGCGCTTCAAGAAAAAGAAGGAAGCCTGGCATTTGGAACTGTTTTTTACTCAGTGGCATCTGAGAGGCTAAGAAGCTGTTAACAGTTTTACAGAGCCAGGAGGAAAGTTACTGGAGTCCAAGGTCCCAGAAGGGCGTAAGATGAGCTGGTAAAACCCGACACTTTCATTGAAAGTCCAAAGAACTACACTGTAGGAGTAAGTATGACTAAAATGAGCCTGGCCTTCACAGGGACTCATGTTCATCTCAAAATTTCTTCAACAAAATTCAATTTATTGTAGAGGCAAGGTCTCATCAAGTTGCACTCGGATGTCCCCTCTGAGGGGATAGTGTAAATCTAGCAAACCACTCAGATGCCCCCTCTCAGGGGAGAGAAAGACACTGCTGGAGATTATACAGGACAAACTTAAGCCAGTGTGGATTTTTCAAAAATTTATTTCCTTGAAATTTTCCATTCATATTTCACGAAAAAGCAAATAAAGAGATGGAATATATACTGAGATATACATTAAAAAATCAGTTGGTGTTATGTAGAAACAATGTTTGGAGTGCTTTCATATGGTGCCCAGGGTGGACAGTAAATTAAGTATCATTGATATGAGAGGACTAAAACGAGGCTGCACTGTCTGCTTGAACAGAAAAACATCAAGTAGAAGATGCCCAACAAGTTACTATCGTACAACATAGTAACATACTGTGAACCTGCAATGTATGTCGGTGACTGTTTCACACGTTACCACACGTTAGAAAAATAAAGGATATAAAATTTTGATTTCTGTCATAAATAAGTTCCTTGAGGTCCAAAATTCCATTATAAATCAAATACCATTACAACAAAATAATGTGTTCCAACATTACACTATTTAATGTAAAGTTTTTCATTATTTTATTTAAAAGTGTGATTAAGTTGCTGGTAGGAGAGTTGCGACATGTCTCCGACAGCCAAGGGTCAAGGCCATCCTGTATGGCTAGTGCCCACCCCAAACAAACGTCAATCTTCTTGAAAGAAAATAATGTCGCTATGGGTCTGAAATTATTTATATCCCTTTACCATATATAGTATATGGCTCTTAATCAACAACAGCAAAAATCACATAAACCAAGTAAATCAAAGCCGGGCTCGGTGGCTCAGCCTGTAATCCGGCGCCTTTGGGAGGCTGAGGTGAGTAGATTGCCTGAGTCCGCGGGTTCAAGACCCGCCTGGGCAGTGAGACCTCATCTCTACAATAAATCAAAAAATCAGCCGGGCGTGGTAGTGCATGCCTGTAATTCCGGCTACTCGTAAGGCTGAGGTGGAAGGATCGCCAGAGCCCAGTGGGTCGAGGCTGTGGTGGCTGGGAGTGGCCATTGCACTCCAGTCTGGGCGACGGAGTGAAACTCCAATTCAAAAAAAAACCCCCAAGTAAATCAGAAGAGTCAGCTAAGCCAGAAATAGTCTCATAGGGCATACAAATGTATGGAACTACGAGGCATAGAATTTAAAGTAGTATGCTTAATATGTGCAAAAAAATAAAAGTTCAAGCCGGGCTTGGTGGCTCAGCCTGTAATCCCACGCCTTGGGAGGCTGAGGTGAGTGGATTGCCTGAGCCCGCGGGTTCGAGACCCACCTGGGTGGCGAGACCTCATCTCTACAATAAATCAAAAAATCAGCTGAGCATGGTAGCGCATGCCTGTAATTCCGGCTGCTTGGAAGGCTGAGGCGGAAGGATCGCCGGAGCCCAGCAGGTCGAGGCTGCGGTGGTCGGGAGCGGCCACTGCACTCCAGTCTGGGCGACAGAGTGAGACTCCAACTCAAAATAATAAAAAATAAAAAAATAAAAGTTCAGAATTTGAGCAGAGAATTGAAATTATAAAATTGAAAAACCCCGGGAATATATATTTTTAAAAAGTAAAATGATGAAGAGAGAGTCAAAAGAATGGAAATACATTCTGTTTTTGTTTTTTTTTTTTTGAGTTGGAGTCTCACTCTGTTGCCCAGACTGGAGTGCAGTGGCCGCTCCCGGTCACCGCAGCCTCGCCTGCTGGGCTCCAGCGATCTTTCAGCCTCAACCTTCCAAGTAGCTGGAACTACAGGCGCGTGCTACCACACCCAGCTAATTTTTTGATTTATTGTAGAGATGAGGTCTCGCCAAGTTGCCCAGGCGGGTCTCAAACCGGCGGGCTCAAGCAATCCACTCACCTCAGCCTCTCAAAGCATGGGATTACAGGCTGATCCACCAAGCCCGGCTCGGAAATAAATTCTTAAATATGATATCAAAAGCACAAGCATCAACATTTAAAGAACTAGATTAATTGGATTTCATCAAAATTAAAAACTTTTATGCATCAGAAGATACAAAAATGCAAATAACTCAATTTAAAAAATGGACAAAGACCCTGAATAAACATTTCTCCAAAGAAGATACACAAATGGCCAATAAGCATATGGTAAGTTGCTCAGCAGTCATTTTATAGAAAAGCACATCAAAGCCAAGATGAGACACCACTTTACACCCAACCAAGATGGGTGCAATAATTTTTTTTAAAGTTGGTGAGGCCGGGCTTGGTGGCTCAGCCTGTAATCCCGCGCCTTTGGGAAGCTGAGGTGAGAGGATTGCCTGAGCCCATGGGTTCCAGACCCGCCTGGGCAGCGAGACCTCATCTCTACAATAAA
>NW_007113135.1:258256-319456 GCF_000164805.1 Carlito syrichta
CCAGTCTGGGCGACAGAGTGAGACTCCAACTCAAAACAAACAAACAAACAAACAAATAAAGTTGGTGAGGAAGCGAAGAAATGAGAACCTTCATACATTGCTGGTAGGAATAGAAGATGGTGGGTGCAGTTGCTACGTAAAACAGTTTGGTGGTTCCTCAAAAAGTTAAACAGAATCACCAGATGACCCAGACATTCCATGCCTTTGTATATATCCAAAAGACACGAAGACAGGTTTTTAAGCAAAATCCTGAACACAAAATGCTCACAGCAGCATTATTCACGACAACCAAAAAGTAGAAACCCAGATGTCATTAGCTGGTGATGGATAAACACAATGTGTTGTACGTATACAATGGAATACTGTGGAGTCATAGAAAGAACGAAGGCCTGACGCATACCACGACACTGAGGAGCCTGGCAAACACAATGCTGCTGCGTGAAAGAAGCCAGACACAACAGTAACATGGCACACGGCTTTCCATTTGCAGGAAATGCTCTGAACAGGCAAACTCGGGAAGGTCGATCGTGTTCAGGGACTAGGAAGAGGGAAGAAGAGTTGTGACTGTTGATTAGACAGGTACAGGGCTTCCTTTTGGAGTGACAGATCAAATAGCAGTGATGGCTGCCTAACTTAGTAAATGTACTGAAAGCCACTGAAGTATACACTTTAAAATGCTAATGGTGGATTTTACGGCATGTGAACTTTACCCCAGTAAAAAACTATGTACTTACCACCACCACCCAAGTATTTATTTCATCCAAAAACTAGAAATCCTCAGTTATTCTTGTCCCCCCACACCTTTATAACACATGCATTAGCAGTTCTGCAGATTATCAATACAAAACGTATTTCAAATCTGCCATGTTCTCTCCATTTCTCCAACCACTACCTCAGTCTAGGCCACATTATTTTACCACAAACTTTTGCCAGGAAAAATTTAGGATTTATTCCTTTTCCTTGGATTCCAGACATTGTCCCAGGATATGTGTTAACTTTTTCCTTTTCATTGGTCTCTGGACACTTTCATTTACTATGTCGACTAATTCTTCTCTTCCAACAATTGTTTTCTCTCTTTGAAATTCTGGTCAGATGGTTATTGTATCTCCTAGACCTATTTTTCAAGTCTTTCTTTCATAATAGATTTCTAATCCTTGAGCTTTCATGAATAGACTTGAGATTGACTTATATGGAATTATAGTATTTCATAGGTTTATAAACAAAGAGACATACCATTAGTGTAATTACTGAAGAATCCTTTTATTGAAAAAAATCAGCATTATATAAATTTTTACAGCAATATATCTAGAAGATGCATTTTATTTAGTGAAGCACCTCTTTTCACTTGAAATGTTCCGATGTTAAAAAAAAAGTTAGCTGATAATTTTAGAATCTAATAATACTCCTTAAGGAATAACACTGCAATTAGTCCAGTTTGGCTGTCCTAATTTACTTTTCTGCTTAAAAACATTTCCTTCCATCTTCTCTGCCCTATAAATTGTGCTTGAACTCGTTGTGGTTACACAGAAACAACTAAAAATATTATCTTCCAAGTAAAGAAAAGTACTGGTAAGCTTTCACAGAATTTAACTGTATACGAGTTCGTCTGTGTTGGGTAAAACAGCAACCTTGAAATCTCAGTGGTTCACAACATTCACTTTATGCTCATAAGTCACATAAAGATTGACTAGACTGGGGAAGACAGGGTTAGGCTACATACCAGATTTATAGTCAGGTTCAGAACTACCCAGTAGGTCCTCAACACTGGGTCAATGGAGGGACAAAGATACATGAAGCATGCTCTTCTCAGGGCATCAGAGACGCACAGGTGCCAAGTCAAAGGAAGGGAGTACACTTGAGACCCCTGCTCACTAATGTTTAACTGGCTCAAGTGGGTCATAGAGCTAATAACAGTGTCAATGGGCCGAGGAAATGTGGCTGGCTCGTACTAGTGGGAGCTTATGCAAAGCTACACAGCAAAAGAAATGGACGTGAGCTTTTATAACACGAAGAAAATGAACAACTGGGAGGGCAACTTCCCAAGCATGTAAGATGCCATTTCCTGGCACTGCAAGTCACTCCATCTTTACTTTCTAACTTTCGTTTACTTGCCACTTCCCCTGCTTCAATCAACCAAAGTCAAAGTTACTGAGATATTGTGATGGAGATCCGGCAGAATCGAGTAAACTGTTAACTTTACAGAAAGAAATTCAGTTACGTGGGACACCTGGTGATTAGATCATCAGACAGTGAGCTAAAAAAGCACAGGGATGCCAATGACACTAAAGAAATGCCAGGAGCAAATATGATTCAATCAAAACTTTAGTCATCACTAAGAAAAATCTTATATTTAACCCAGATAATTATTGGATATTAAAGTTCAAGTTGCTAAAGAAATTTTTTGGCTGAAGGCAATAATTATTCTAGAGAACTGTCTTCTAATTTTCAAGTTACATAAATAACCACAAATAAAACTTAAAAACCAAAAACTTCTAACATGATATGTGTTGATAACTCAGTGAACTGTACACATGATTGGTAAGTTCACTTGATGTTATGCTTCAGTAAGTTTATTTTTTAAAAGTACACAAGGAAAAAAATACATAGCATGGTGACAAACACTGTAAAGTACCCAAATGTCCACCAACGTGTGATGGATAAACAAACTGTGGCAAATACATGTAGTGGAATATTACTCAGCAATGAAAAGGGGCAAACTTCTAATATATGTAAAAACACTAAAAAATGGATGAGTTTCACAAGCATTATACGAAGTCAGAGTCAAAAGGCTACATATTACATGGCTTCATTTATAGAATATTCTGGAAAATACTAGAGCATAAGAAAACAGGCAGTTGCCAGGGATTCGCTGGGGAGGACTAACTACAAAGGGCGTGAGGAAATTTTCATGATCGTGAAAGTAAGCTGTGCTTGACTTAGTGGTCGCTAATGTGACTGAATGTATTTGTGAACATTTACACTGCATACGTCACGGGGCAAATGCCACTCTAAGTCAAAAATCTCAAGAGTAATTTGCAATAATGTACTGATGGTACGTTTATGATGTGTGAACTTTTCTGACTGTATGCTTCATCTCAATGAAAGTCTTTTTAAAAAGCATATATGACAGGGGGCGGTGGCTCAGGCCTGTAATCCCAGCACTTTGGGAGGCCGGTGAAGGGACTGCCTGAACCCATGGGTTCAAGAACAGCCTGGGCAACTTGGCGAGTCCTCATCTCTACAATAAATAAATTTTAAAAATTAGCCAGGCGTAGCCAGGCTCGGTGGCTCAGCCTGTAATCCCGCGCCTTTGGGAGGCTGAGGTGAGTGGATTGCCTGAGCCCACAGGTTTGAGATCCACCTGGGCAGGTGAGACCTCATCTCTACAATAAATCAAAAAATTAGCCGGGCATGGTAGCGCGCGCCTGTAGTTCCGGCTACTCGGAAGGCTGAGGTAGAAGGATCGCCAGAGCCCAGCGGGTCGAGGCTGCGGTGGCCGGGAGCGGCCACTGCACTCCAGTCTGGGCGACAGAGTGAGACTCTAACACACACACACACACACACAAAAATTAGCCAGGTGTGTTAGCGTGTGCCTGTAGTTCTGGCTACTTGGAAGGCTGAGGTGGAAAGATCACTGGAGCCCAGCTGGGGTGTCCATGAGTGTGCCACTGCACTTCAGTCTGGGCGATGGAGTAAGACTCCAACTCAAAAAAATATATATAGAAAAAAATAACAAGGTGATAAGCTGTCCCCTAAACAAGTGAAGGCATGGCAAACATAATATACATCATAACAATGCATAATTTCCCAAAGAGCTTTCATGCATTTCTGAAATGACAGAGTTTGGCTTAAATTATTCTTAACGTCTTTCACTGGAAGATGTATACAAATTCACATACAAATTAAAAAACTGAGCACAGAAGTTTAAGAACTAAGACAGGAGGTCACAGTCAATTTGCAGCAGCAGGATCCTCACCAAGGTCTGCGAGGTCCTGCGCCATCTAGCCCCACCCACGGAATTCTCTGGCCTCAACCCTTCCAACTTCTCTGAGGGCGTCACTTCCCACTTTCCCCCTCACTTCGACATGCTGCCGTCACAGCGCCTGTCTGTCGTGTGTTCCTTGACCTAAATCGATTCTCAACTAAAGGTTCTTGCCTGTTTCTTTTGCCCAAAATGCTCAGTTCCATGTCTTTTTGCAAAGATGGCTCTTTCCTGTCTCTGAGAGGTCTTGGCTCACATGCGATCTCCTTAGAGAGGCCTTCCAGGATTAAAGTTACCATGCACTCTCTCCCCTACTTCTCATTCTCCATCTCACAACCTTATTTTGTTTCCTGAAATTACCTTGCTCATGCATTTCTTTCACTCCTCTAGACTGAAAGCATCTTAACAGTGAGGACTTTCTCTGGTATGTTTATTGATCATGCCACTTGGCCTGATTGAGACATGGGTCTTGGAAGGGCCTGTAGATGGGTGGGTGGGGCAGAACTGACTCCAGTCTCCAATCTTTTGCGGGGACTTGGCTTTGGCACTTCCACTTGCCTGGGATGCTCCGCCCTAGGGTCTTCTGCTGGTGTTTTCTTCTCACAATGTCAGCACAGAGGCTTTCGGGCACTGGCTAGGATCACCAGCGCCCAGACGAAGAGAAGCAGTGACAGCAGACATTGGAAAAGGGAAAGTTTCTGCTTTTCAATACCAGTTCCATTAATGAGATGCAAATAGAAGACTCCTAGTGAAATACATTCTATTATTGTAATCTATATGGAAAAACCTTCAAGAGAAGTGCTAATGTTATTCTGCAGGAGGGGAGAGACAAACCCTAATTGTGAGGATTGCACAAAAGCCTGCAGCAACAATTCTTCCCTTCAGAAACATGGGATGATTCAAAATGGAAAGGAACCCTTCAAACAACTTCAGTGCAGGACAATACTTCCAACCCACAATCATCTCTAAAACACACAGGAGCTCTCACCCTACAGACAAGTGACATGAGTGCCATCAGTGTGCAAAATTCTTCAAACACAGCTCTTGCCCTGTAGTACCCAAGGAACAATGCGTCCTGGGCAGAAGAAACTCTGCAAGCGCCAAGAACGTGGGAAAGACTTCAGCAGGAACATTCATTTCACTGTGCATGGGCGTATCCACTCTGGAGAGAAACTACAAAACCAGTGGCTGACAATAAGTTCTTTTGTTGTTAAGTTGGAGTCTCCCTCCATGACCCACGTTGGAGTGCAGTGGCACACTCATGGTCAGCCCAGCATCGACCTGCTGGGCTCAGGCGATCCTTCTGTCCCACCCTTCCAAGTGGCTGGAACTACAGGTGCGTACTACCATGCCCAACTAATTTTTTTACTTATTGTAGAGATGAGGTCTTGCCAAGTTGCCCAGGCTGTTGTCGAATCCCCTCAGACAATCCCCTAATCTTGGCCTCCCAAAATGCTGGGATTACGGGCCTGAGCCACAGCACCCAGCCGAAAATAAATTCTTAGTAGAAACTTTCAGCTCAAAAATGTGAAAACACACAGAAGAGAAACACTGCAAATGCAGTAGATTCAGAAAAATGTTCAGCAGAAACGCTAACATTGCTGTACATATATATCCACATACTGGGAAGAAAGTCTACGAATGCAGTGACTGTGAGGAGTTTCCAAGTCACTCATCCTATCCCATGGAAAAATGTAAGAACAGGTAGAGGGAGAAACCTTTTATATAATTAATGTCCAAAAGGCTTCAACAATCCTCCTTGCCCTTACAGACATTAGAAGTCACAATGGAAAAAAACTTGTACACTATGCAGAACAACCTTCAGGCAAAGATTTTCCCTTGTTCTACACAAGGTAATTAGTATAAGAAAACCTATCTTACAAGGGTTTAAAAAATATCAGTAAGGATACATGTTTGAAAAAATGAGCCAGGCTCGGTGGCTCAGCCTGTAATCCCACGCCTTGGGAGGCTGAGGTGAGTGAACTGCCTGAGCCCGCGGGTTTGAGACCCGCCTGGGCAGGCGAGACCTCATTTCTACAATAAATCAAAAAATCAGCCGGACGTGGTAGCACACGCCTGTAGTTCCAGCTACTTGGAAGGCTGAGGCGGAAGGATCGCCAGAGCCCAGCAGGTCAAGGCTGCGGTGGCAAGGAGTGGCCACTGCACTCCAGTCTGGGCGACAGAGTGAGACTCCAACTCAGAAAAAAAAAAAAAAGAAAAATATGATTCAGTTCCAATTCCAGAAAGGATGGAATAAGTAGCATACTTCACCTTGTCTCTCTAAGAGAATGCACAGAGCTTAATTCCTGTTCCCACCTGGCATGTAAGGAGTTTAGAACAAGTAAAAACAACATCTCAACAACAACTAAAAAAAAGTGAAACATATCAACAACTCTTAACATTAATCAGAGAAGTGAAGCTACAACGTAAACTGTTGTCCCAAAGGTAGAGACAGGCGAATACAGAGAATCCACTTGCCAAAGCAGGAACCTCATTGGGACCTAGTACAGAAGTGGGAAAGCCTGAAAGTAGCTGGAGGTCCATGAGGACTAGCCTGAGATAGAAATGTTCCAAGGGGACCTTGTTTCAGAGGGACTCACCCTTTTGTGAGTTTTTATCTCCAGGAACTTAATGGGGTTCTCACAATGAATGTAGAAGAAAAATTCCCTCCTGCTTCCAGTGGCAGGGAGGGAAAAGTAACCATTTTTAAATGTACCAGAACATGCTATTCTCCTTAAAAAGGCCTACCCTCAGAAGTTGTTTTTTTGTTTTAAAGATGTGGGGTACAATTGAGGGTTAGGTATACAAATGGTCATTATGCAGGTAAGCTCATCAATAAGGTGTGACCCCCTCCCCACTGTTTCCCACTACTGCCCATTCCTTTCTTACAGTATTATAACTGTTCAAGGTCCGCTTATGAGTGAGAACATGTGGTACTTAGTTCTTTGTTTCTGCGATAGATCATTCAGTATTATAGACTCTAAGTCCATCCAAGTTGCTGCAAAGTTTATAATTTTGTCCTTCTTTATGGCTGCATAGTACTCTATCATGTATGTGTACCACTTTTTTTAATCCAGCATGGATGGGCAGCATGGTTGGTTCCATGTTTTTGCTATTGTGAATAATGCTGCAATAAACATGTATGTGCAGGCAACTTTTTCATAGAGTGATTTGAGTCTCTCCCAATATATTCTGAGTAGGGGGACTGCAGGCGTGTATGGAAGGTCAATTTTTACATCTTTTAGAAATCGCCACACTGTCTTCTACAGAGGCTGTACGAGTTTACATTCCCACCAACAGTGTAGAAGTGTTCCCTTTTCCGTGTATCCTCTCCAGAATCTGCTGTTTTTTGAGTTATTGATGATGGTCATCCTGACTGGGGTTAGGTGGTATCTCAGTGTGGTTTTAATTTGCATTTCTTTGATGACTAGAGAGGCTGAGCATTTTTTCATGTATCTGTTGGCTGCTCATGTCTTCTTTTAAGAAGTGTCTATTCATATCTTTTGCCCATTTTGTAAAGGGGCTGTTTGTTTTTTTCTTTTCGACACGTTTGAGTTCCTTGTAGATCCTAGATGTTAAGCCTTTGTCAGACATACAGTTGGCAGATATTGTTTCCTAGTCTGTGGGCTGTCTCCCAGCTCTCACATCTCAGGTTAGGAAGATGCCGGGGTATTTCATTCTTTTTTTGTGCCTATTGTGAATGGGATTGTGCTTTTTATTTGGGTTTATCATTGGTGTATAAGAACACAACTGTCTTTTGTACATTTATTTTATAACCTGAGACTTTGCCAAAGTTCATTATCAATGCAAGGAGGTTTCTAACCGATTCCCTTGGGTTTTCGAGGTATAGAATCATGTCTACAAAAAGGGATAACTCAACTTCCTCTTCTCCTATCTGTATATCCTTGATTTCCTTCTCTTATCTGATTGCTCTAGCTAGGACTTCCAATACTATGTTGAAAGGAAGGGTGAGAGTGTCATTCCTGTCTTGTTCCGGTAAGATATTGTTTGATAAGACCTAACCAACCTCTCCAGCCATTCTGTTCCACCTAAGAAAGAGAAGGGGAAAAAAAGCCTGAGAAGCACTGGTGATGTCCACAGTGAAGCTCATCAGAAGACTTGTACTTATTACAGGACTAGAGAAAGCTTCTTTCCCCACTCCCTCATACGGCCTATTTACCATGGTTCTTTCACCCAATCTATCATGCCCATCTTTCAGCAACAAAAAAGTGTAAGGCATAAACAAGGCAAAAGATACAGTTCGAAGAGATAAACCAAGGATTAGAAACAGATCTAGCTACAGCAGGGGTGTTAGAAGACCTTGCTCCTATAACTGGTTCAGACCATGAATGTACTACGATTAATATGCTAAGGGCTTTAATGAAAAAAAGTAGACAACACGCGAGATCAGATGGGTAATGCAAGAAGAGAGATGAAAATTCTAAGAGAGAATAAGAAGTGCAGGGATCAGAAACATTATAACAGGAAGTGAGAGTGCTTTTAATGGGCTCATCAGTAGACTGGATATGGCTGAAGAAAGAATCTCTGAGCTTGAGGATATGTCAGTAAAAACATCTGAAACTGAAAAGCAAAGAGGAAAAACAAAGAAAAAAATTAGAACAGATATACAAGAACTATGGAGCTACTACAAAAGATGCAATATAAGCACTGTGGGAATAACGAAAGAAGGAAAAGAGAAACATTTAAGGCAATAATGACAGAATTTCTCCAAATTAATATCAGATACTAAACCACAGACCAGGAAGCTCAGAGTACACCAAGTATAATACATGTCCAAAACAAACAAAAAAAACTATGCCTCAGAAAATCATATTCAAACTGCAAAAATTAAAGATACAGAAAAAAAATCTAAAATAAGCCAGGAGGAAAAAACTTTACAAACAGAGAAGCAAAGATAAGAATTATATCTGACTTTCCCTCTTAAACCATACAAAAGGAGAATGAAATACTTAAAATGATAAAATAAAAACCCCACCAACTTAGAATTCTGTACCCTGCAGGATCATTCTTCAAAAGTAAAAGAGAAATACTTTCCTAGAAAAACAAAAATTAGGAAAATTTGTTGCCAGCAGACCTGCCTTGCAAGAAATGCTAAAATAAGTTCTTCAGAGAGAAGAAAATGATACAGAAAGTCTTATTCATTTACAAAGAAAGCGAGCTTGTGAAAAATAAATACTTGAAGGTAGAATAAAGGCTTTTTAACTTCTTAATTGAGCCAACAAAACATTTGTTCAAAATAATAACAGCAACAATATGTTTGATTACGCACACTTGTGTGTATATATATTTTATATATAAGTACACACAAACACATGTATGCTTGTGTTTGAGTAAAATGAATGACAGAAATAATATAAGGAACACAAGGAAGAATGAGAAATATTTTGTTATTAGGTATTTTGTTATTAGGTATTTACACTACCTGTGAAGGGGTATAATATTATTCTAAAGGGAACCTGAATTAATTGTAAATATATATTGAAAGCTCTAGGCAAACACTAAAAAAACAGGCAAAAAGTTATAATATGCTAAGAAAGGAAAGAAATCGAATCATATAAAGAAGGGCAACAAATAGACGCTATATCAATAATCACTTCAAATGTCAATGGTCTAAATACACCAATTAAAAGACAGAGATTGCCCCAGTGGGTCAAAAACAAGGCCCCATTATGTGCTGCTTACAAGAAACCCACTTAAAGGAGTCAGTTTTCCAAGAAGATGTAACAATCTTGGATGTGGATGTACCCAACAACAGAGTATCAAAATACACAAGGCAAAAATTGACAGAACTACAAGGAGTGACTGCTGAATCTACTGAATCTATCGCCACACTTGGAGACTTCAACAGCCCTCTGTCAGAAGTGGACAGATCTGGCAGGCCGAACATCAGTAAGGACACATATGAACCCAACAGCACCACCAGTCAACTGGATCTGATACCTATAGACTTCTGCACAACCACAGCAGAACACACATTCTTTCCAAGCTCACATGGAAGGTTCGCTATGAAAGATCACATTCTGGGCCATAGAGTATATCTTAACACATCTAAAAGAAGAGAAATAATACAGTGTTTGCTCTAAGATCACAATGGAATTAAACTAGAAATCAGTTCAGCATGACAGTTGGAAAAAAATACTTGGAGAGTAAACAACACACATCGCAATAACACACAGTTCAAAAAAGACATCACAAAAGAAATTTTAAAATATTTTGAACGAATAAAAATTAAAGAACAACTTTTCAAAATGTGTGGAATGCAGTGAAAGCAGTGCTTAGATAAAAAGTTACGGCACAGAATGCATATGCTAGAGAAAAGAAAAATCTAAAATCAATACTCAGCATCTACCTTAGGAAGCTAGAAAAAGAACAAATTAAATCCAAAGTAAGCAGAATAGAAGAAAAAATAAAAATCAGAGCAGAAACAAATGGAATTGAAAACAGAAATTCAATGGGGGCGGAGAATCAACAAAATCAAATCCCAGGTCTTTGAAAAGAGAAAAAAATTTAGAAAGACCAACAAAATTGATAAGCTTCTAGTCAAGCTAAGAAAAAAACAGAGAAGACATGAATCACTAATATCAGAAGTGAACAAGGGGCTATCACTACAGATGCTGTGAACATTAAAAGGATAAGAAAGGAATACTATGAAATAATTCTATGCCCACAAATCTGATGACCTAGACGAAATGACCAATTTCCTGAAGAATACTATCTGTCAAAATTCTTATAAGAAATAAACAATTTGAATAAGTCTGTCAAAAGAAATGAAGAAAAAAAGAAATTGAGGTCTGCCATAGTGACTCACACCTGTAATCCCAATAATTTGAGAGGTCGAGGCAGGAGGATCGGTTGAGGCCAGGAGTTCAAGACCTGTCTGGGCTACACAGTGACACCTGTGGCTACAAAAATTAGAAATAAAAAGATTTTTTTTAAAAAAGGAAATGGAGTCAGTCATTAGTAACTTTCCAAAACAGAAAGCACTAGCCCAAGATAGGTTCACTGGTGAATTCTATTTAACATTTACAAGGTAGAAGCACAACTACTTTCTAACTTATGCTATAAGGCCAGAATTATCTTAATGTGAAAACCAGACAGATATTACAAGGACACTACAGAAATATCTCCTGTGAACATAAATTTAAAAATCTTCAACAAAATGTTAGCAAATCAAATCCAACAATGTATAAAAAGAATTATATATATCATGACCACCAAGTGGTATTTACACCAAGTATGCTAGGATGGTTCAACATTTGAAAATCAATATAATCTATTACCTCAACAGGCTAAAGAAGAAAAGGCACACAATCATATCCATATGAGCAGATACAGAGAAAACATCTGGCAAAATCCAAAAGCATCTGAGGACTCTGAGCATAGGTCGCGGCAGGCAGCCTGGGGAGGGATCACAGAATGTGAAATTCTCCTGAAGGGGTGGCAAGTTTACCATGTGTTTCCTTTGGTACTGCCTGGCTTAGACAGCCTAAAACTCAGAAGTATTCACTGGACAAGGTCAGAAAAGGTCGCAGGAGAATCCTCCCCTTTCTGGTCTGAGAAACTGGAGGAAGTCTACCTCTTTCCTTCTGTTCCAGTACTCAGGCGATTCCACGGCTAGAGCAGCACCGAGGTGGCAGTGGTGACTGGGCAGGCACCTAAGGCTCTGCGAGAAGGCAACACTTTTCTGACCCTGTGAGTCACGGTCCCAAGAATGTAAAGCACATCCTCACTGCTGTTGCTCTTTTCTGTCTGTTCTCTTAGCACTTCGCCTGGATGAAGACACAGTTGCAGGAAGCAAATGGCAGAGCGGAAAAACCAAAGTCCCTATTTTCTGGCAAGAGGGCTGGGCAGAAAGATCCTTGGGAACCAGGAAGTGCTGGTGAGACTGTGGTGATGAGGGAGATCAAGAAAACAATCCCATAAAGTTGTGATGAACTGGGCTCATCTCTGAGTTACATATGCATGGATCTGACCCTAAATAGCATGCCATATGCTTTGAGAAAACAGCTACAAGTTATACCACCACACTGGTCTCAGAATACATAATTCTGGGTCACACTTGTGGTACTGATCTAAATAGCAATGCAAATGTTTAAAAAATCCAACTGATGCCGGGCTCGGTGGCTCAGCCTGTAATCCCGTGCCTTTGGGAGGCTGAGGTGAGTGGACTGCCTGAGCCCGCGGGTTCGAGACCTGCCTGGGCAGCAAGACCTCATCTCTACAATAAATTAAAAAATCAGCCAGGTGTGGTAGCGCATGCCTGTAATTCCAACTACTCGGAAGGCTGAGGCGGAAGGATCGCCGGAACCCAGCAGGTCGAGGCTGCGGTGGCCGGGAGCGGCCACGGCACTCCAGTCTGGGTGACAGAGTGAGACTCCATCTCAAAAAAAAAAAAAAAAAAAATCCAACAGCTAATTGACCACAGACCCCAGAAGTCTGGTAGAGTACTGTATCTTGAACACAATCTGCTTGACTGGGCACTGACATATATATATAAATCAACATTCTCCTTAGAATTTAAATAAAACTTAGGGTCTCATAATATTCAAAATGTCTAGGATACAATCCTTAATTATCTGACATGGAACAAACAGAAAAATATCAACCTGAAAGGCAAACGTCAATAAACAGATGTCAACCCTAAGACAACATGGATGTTGAAATTAAAAAAACAAAAACCGCAAAGCAACTATTAGAAAATGCTTCAATATGTAAAGGCAAACATTCTTGAAATGAATGAAAAGAGAGAAAGTCTTCAAATCTAGTGTTCGTGCGTATTCTACATTTAGAGACATCATCCTTCCTACCAGTCAGATCTCAAGTACTCAATAGTTAAATATAGCCAATGACTACCTAGTAATTACACCATGAAAGTTCTAGATCCACAGCCAGAATCGAGTCCAATCAGTCTCTAGAAGCAAAAGAGTGTGATCACCAACCACCAAAGACCAGCAAGATCCACAGGGGATGACTACAACCCCATTCAACTTGCATATGTCGCCTGTGCTGAAGACAGATAAATCTTGGAGAAGGACAGTAAGTTTTTGTAACTTATTCAGATTATAATTCCTACTAATGGTACTGTTTTAGATGTGGTTTGGATGCCGAAGCATATCAACACATTGCTGACACTTAGTTTGTAGCTACTGACCTGAAAATGAGACCATCAAAGCAGTAGCTCATTTGTCAAGAGTAAGCTATATGTTAATTCTACTTTCTATTAATTATCTGGCTCTAGATCATAATCTAATCCACAGGAATCTTAAGTGCCTTTCCATTCCATAGGCACTATGCTGGTCTACTACACTAATAAAATGCTGATCAGACTGAGTGAACAGGAAGTAGCAACTAGTCTAGATACCTTGGAAAGGGGTATATTGCAGAACTTTAGGTGAATCTCAGCAGACCTTTAATATTGTGGGGAAAAAAGCTATGTCATCTTTTGCAAATAACTATTATTCTTTTTTGGAAAAAACAGCCTTTTGGCTTACACAGGGATTCAAAATGAATGTGCTACTATAATACCATGGAGTTGGGCAGCCTACCCTGAACTAAGTATTACTGGACCAACAAAGCAACATAGTTGGTTGGGCACTGCAGTCCTTCATCATCAAATGGAAGCAGTAAGCTTGGCGTGGTGGCTCATGCCTGTAATCCCAGCACTTTGGGAGACGGAGGTGAGAGGATTGCCTGAGCAATTCAAGACCAACCTGGGCAACTTGGCAAGACCTCATCCCTACAATAAATCAAAAATTAGCCGGACAAGGTGGTGCGTGCCTGTGATTCCAGCTACTTGGAAGGCTGAAGCGAAAGGATTGCCTGAGCCCAGCAGGTTGAGGCTGCGGCAGCCGTGAGCATGCAATGCCACTGCACTCCAGGTTGGGCGACAGAGTGAGACTCCGACTCAAAAAATAAAAAATAAAAATGGAAGCAATATCTTTGAGACTAGGCTTGAGCAGGTCCTGAGTCATAAATAACTTGCACGAGCAAGTAGCCCATATGCCCATGGTTCCTACTTCTGCCATATCATTTCTTCTCTCAATCAGGATGTATAATCTCATAAAGAATTCTCTATGACCATCTAACTGAGGGGGGAAAAATCAGACCTTGCTTAATAATGGTTCTACATGACATGTAGATGACAAGAGCACAACAGCCCCATTCCTGTCTTGAAGGAGTGATGAGGGGACACCTTGCCAGTGGCAGAAATTAGAGTGGGGCACTCAGTTGTTCATTTTCTCAGTAATGAGAGATAACAAAAGGACTGTTCTATACTGACTCATAAAGAATGTTTAACAGGTTCATTCCTCAACTTTTTAATGAACTTGTTATGACCTTTCACTAAAATTTATAGTTTTTAAAGGGGTTCTTATGACTTTTATCTCTTGTTAGAAAAACTTACATAAGAATATTTTAAGTGACTTGCAAGGGACAATGAGAACACTGATTACAAAGAGATCTGGAATCAAGGAATTTGGCTAGATCTCTTTGACAGGGCACAGCATGTAAAACAATTTATGCCCCATGCGAATGTCTGCAGAAAAGGGTCTGCTGAAGCTGGTTGATAAGATGATCTGTTTTAGGGACTTTGCCAGTCTTAAGCAGTGAAAATGTCCTACCCAGCCACTCTATCATTGCCCAGCAGGCTTATTAACAAAGTACAAAGCACACATGGGCTCAGCAACATGGACTGCCACTCATCAACACTGAGAATCTAACTAAAGCCACAGCTGAGTGTCCAGCCTGCCAAGAGGCTACACATGCCCCGGGGAACAGGCGGGCAAATGGCCCAGTATACGGCACCATCCATGGGGTGATCAGACAGTCACCTCCCTGCTCATTTCTAGCCCCTTGTAATTTCCTCCTTCTTCTTAAATTTAAGATCAATTAATTTTGTTGCGTTACTTATGCCCCCCTTCCAAGTCTACGGTCTGAAGGTTTTCAGGTGGTCTTGGTCTGCCCCCTTGTGGGAACTAGCTCTTCAATCTTACACTAGAAATAAAACAGTAAGTCCAACTTGTTCCTCAAATTAAACAAAACAGAACAAAAAACTGTACTCGCTCTACAATAATTTTATCCCAGGCTTTCCAAACAGACTCCTTCCTCAACTTTTTTATGAACTTCTTATGACCTTTCACTAAAATTTATAGTTTTTGAAGGGGTTCTTATGACTTTTATCTCTTACTAGAAAAATTCACATAACAATATTTTAAAATAAAATCTTTCTAGATGTTCAACTTATCTTCTCTAATCTTTTCAGCTGCCAAGCTTTTACTTTTTCTTTCATTAATATGGATAAGCAAGGAGTGGCTAAAAGTTTCTAGCATTCATCAGGCCAATTATCACAATGCTAAGTAGGATATGCAATATGTTCTGATACAAAATGTGCTTGAGGCTACATATTCCAAGAGTTTAATATGATTTTAAATACATCGTCATAAATCTCTCTGCGAATCTTAACACTCATAGATGAGGAAATGGTGGAATATATCATAGATTATTTATGCTATGGACCATTACACAGGTTTTAAGAAATTAGAATTAAAGTATGTTCCTGGAGGGATGGTCACATGATACTGTTAAGTGAGAGAGTACAGGAGCACTAAAATTGCATTTCATTTTCAAAAATCTTCAAACATGGATAATATTTGTTACTTTAGAGGAGTGAAAGAGGAAGGAGCCCTAATGTATCCTATTTGAATGTCTACATTACTTGGTAAAGTCATTTTTTTTTAATTAAAGGAAATCACTATAACTCACATTTAAAAATAGAAAGTATGAAGATGTAATAGCTTACACCTATAGTCCCAATACTTTGGCAGACCAAAGTGGAAGGAGTGCTTGAGGTCAGGAGTTCAAGAACAGTCTAGCAACAAGGTGAGACCTTGACTCTGCAAAAAATACAAAAACTAGCCCGGTACGGTGGTACATGCCTGTGCTGTTAGCTACTCAGGAGGCTGAGATGGGAGGATCACTTGAGCCCATGAGCCCATGAAATTGAGGCTACAGTGAGCTATAATCCCACCACTGTAGTCCAACCAGGGCGACAGAATGAGATTATTTCAAAACAAAAACAAAGCAAAAAACCAAAACAACAATAAACCAGAAACTATGACTAAAATATACAAACACATTCTGATACACCCCTAACATCCTAAGATAATAAAGAACTGTTGGCTAGAGGGTTACTTTCAAGTTTAATTTTATGAAAATAGAATTATCATGTAAAAGAATCAACAAGAAGTTAAATTTCAGAAGAAATACAGAACTAGAAATAAAGATATTTCAGAGGGATTTATCATTTAGGTTCAGAGCTTCCAAATATTATTCAACAGATATATATATATATATCAAATAGGATAAATATATTTATTTTTTATTTTTTTGAGTTGGAGTCTCACTCTGTCGCCCAGACTGGAGTGCAGTGGCCGCTCCCGGCCACCGCAGCCTTGACCTGCTGGGCTCCAGCGATCCTTCTGCCTCAGCCTTCTGAGTAGCCGGAATTACAGGCGCGCGCTACCACACCTGGCTAATTTTTTGATTTTATTGTAGAGATGAGGTCTCGCCTGCCCAGGTGGGTCTCGAACCTGTGGGCTCAGGCAATCCACTCACCTCAGTCTCCCAAAGGTGCGGATTACAGGCTGAGCCACCGAGCCCGGCTAGATTTATATTTTTAATATCAGACTGGATAGGTTCTAAATGCATGCCAACAACAAAAAAATAAAAACTTTTAATAAAGAAGGACCCTGCTTCTGGGTTAAGATGGAGTCAGCACTGCCTTAGCTGAATCTAACTAAAATCCCTGAATGTAACTGAAAACTCTGGAAAGAACGATGAACCAACAACGTGAGGACTCTGCAAACAGTAGTAGTAGTAGGCAAACCCACTTAGCGATGAGTTTCCTGTTCTTTTTATGTCCCCAAAATTCCCAGCCTGAGTCCAAATCCTGGAACTACACATCAGAAACAAACAGAAAGAGATATGTTTAGAGATGGGATTGGGGGGCCTTTACGAGGCACTGAGAGAGAAAATGGGGGTGGTCCCTAGCTTTTCTTCTTCAACTTTTCTAATCCAGTCCAGCCCCCAGGTAAGCTGCTCACAACAGGTAGCAGTAGTAGCAGAGACAAGAAAACCTCTGGGGGGGAAATGCCTCTTCCTGACCACAAGTAAGTGGAATGAGGACCACGACAGCGCTGCAAGGACAGACAGATGACTCCAAACTGGTAGCCTGAGATCAATACTCCTCACCTAATAAATGACAGAAGCAGCAGACAGAAAACCAGCCAGGATACAGAAGACCTGAACACCACGATCGACCAACTTAACCAGAATGACGTTTACAGAGCCTTCAACCCCAAGACAGCGCAACGCAGCCTTCTTCAGTGCACACAGGACATTGACTAAGACAGACCACTTCCTGGGCCATAAAACAAGTCTCAACAAATTTAAAATGGCTCAACTAATAAACCTGCATTGTCTGACCACAATTAAATTAGGACTCAATAAAAGAAAGATATCTGAACATTCGCTAAATGTTCACTTCTAAGTAACAAAGATCAAAAGAAAAAATCAAGAGTATTTTGAATTAAATTAAAATAAAAATACTACTTACCAAAAATTATGAAAAATAGCTAACACAGTATTAGAGGAAAATTTATAGCACTAAACTCTTATGTTAAAAGAGAAGGTTCTCACATTACCTGAGACTCTACCTTTACAAAAAGAAAACAAGAAAAAGAAGAGAAAATTACACCCAAAGTAGGCAGAAGAAAGGAAATAAGAACAAAATCGCAATAAGTGAAACAAAATAGGAAGGCAATACAGAAAATGAGTAACAACTGAAACTGATTCTTTGAGATCTGTAAAACTGATAAATCTCAGTTCAGGATGATTAGGACAGAGAGAAAGAAAACCCACTACCAATATCAGAAATGAGAGAACTGATACCACTATAAGTGTCTACAGACATTAAAACGTTTCTCAAGAAGAAACCCATAATTTGAATAGTCCTATATTTATTAAATACATTTAATTTATATTTAAAAACCTTTCAACAAAGAAAAGTATAAGCCCAGATGGCTTCTGAATAGTTGTATTAAACAGTGAAGGAGTATTTAAAATAGTCAATTCTATACAAAATGCCTACAAAGTACAAGAGGAGGAAATGCCCCTCAACTTTCACCTTACTCTATGAGGTCAACATTACCCTGACACTAAAACTAAACAGAAACAACACAAGACAAGAAAAGTAACAGTCAGTATTTCATGTCAACACAAATGCAAAAGTAGATTCTCAGCAAATCAAACACATCAACCATTCAAAAACAAGCCATAGGCTAGATTTGCCTGCCCTGTTAGAACATTGCTTCTCTACCATAACAGTCCAAATCAAATAGATGATGAAAATATTTGTACCAAACACTGAAGTAAATTGGTACTTGAACATCAGCTACTCTGGACTCTGCTGAAGAACTAAAGACTTATAATTCTAACATACCCTTTCCTACAGATTATTTGCTTTCCATGGAGTTCAGAATTTTCTTTTGCTTATTACTTTACATATGTAACACCAATTCAACCTGAGTCTTTTGCCAGCTGTCTAAAACTTTTTCGGAAAAGATACTTAATGACATCAGGTTTCTATCAGATTCATTTTCCTGAAGAAGACTCTTCTGAGGTTTCCAATCTACTCCAATCTGGACAGGTAGCCCTCTAGCCCAAACTATTCACTGTCTGGCTTATTGACTTTCCTGTTTCCTGCAACTCATTTCTTTCTTTTTTTGGCTGATTTTCTTATTTTGATGTGTCACATACTCCAACAGATTCCTTAAAAAGTGAAGAAGGCAGGTAGATCGTTTTAATTTTGTGTGTCTTAAGACATCTTAATTCTACTCTTATATTTGATTAATTGCTTCACTGCATATAATATAAAATTCAATTCATGTGAGATTCAAAGACTGAAATCATTTTCCTTCAGAATTCTGAAGATAATACTTAATTTTTCTTTTGGTTTCCAATGCTACCACTGAGAAGTCCAAATAGATAATGGAAATATTTGTACTAAATGCTGTTCTCTCAAAGTCAACTGATTCGTTACCTTACATGTGACAAGTTATGTTTCTTCTCTAGAAGCACGAAAGAAGTGTAAGGCCCCGGTGATTAGAAATTTCACCACAATGTGCCTTAATTTGCGTCTACTTCCATCCACTGTACTGAGCACAGGTGGCTCCTTTCCAGTCAGGAAACATCATGCTCTTTAGCTAAGAAAATTCTCTTGAATCGTTTTGCTGATTATTTCTTTATTTTCTTTCTCTTTCTTTTGAGAACTACTATTACTCAAATAGGACTGACCCTGTGAGTTTCTTAACACTCTTAACTTCTTTTCTATAATTTTTGTCCTTTTGCTCTTTTTTTCAGATTCCTTCAACATTAATCTGATACTTCTATGAAGTTCCTCCTAATTTCTACTATTAGAATTTCAATATTTAAGAGCCTTTTAAAAAAAACCATCACTCTTTCACAGTACCTCCTTCTTGCTTCTTGGTTGCATTATTTTCTCTTATTCCTGAGGATAATAATAGTTCTGTAATTTTCCTCTACAAAATTTATGTTCTCTCCAACGTGTTTTAGTTTGTTTATTTTCATTTCTATCTTTCATACAGCAGAGGAATTCTTCAAATATCTAGTAATCCTTGATTAGCTGTTCACGTTTATAGGTGGAGGGCTAAAAAGCTGACTGGCAGCTTTGATACATGGAATGATCTAGCTAGACTGTTTATTTAAGGAGTCTCTGATGACTGCATTTTTTTTTCCTTTCTTCTTTCAACTTTATTTGTTGTCAAATTCTCCAGGAAAGACTTTTTCAACCTCATTCCTGGACTATAAAGGCTTAACTGCTAGTATTCTGGGAGCCCAGCGGGACAAAATTAGGAGAAGGATATCCGGAACCCAATTCTCCAATTTTTAGCATAAGACTCCTGCCCTCAGCTATGCCTGTGTCTTCCAGGCTAGAGAGTTTCTGTCTTTCCCCCTCTCCAGACAATAAATTTTGAGCTTCCGTCATTGCTAGGGGTGGGAGCTGGGCACTTGCCCAGGTGACTGGTTAGGGCATTTCGAGGTAGAGGTCCCCGGAAGCAAATGCTTCCTCCTCATCTGCTTTCAACCAATCCTCATTTCATCTCTATTTCCACATGCTGTCACTCTGGAGCTTTTTAAGGCTTCTGGAGGTTGTTTTGTGGATTTCCTATGGTACTGACTTTAGAGTTGTTTTCAATTATTCATATACTGTCCAGTTTCTAAAACTGTGTTGACATTGTCTCCTCTCCAATCCCCCTTTACTGATCTTTTTTCAGTGGGTTTCTGGAAGCAGCAAAAGTATAAGTGTATCAATAGCAAAAACATGGAAAAAACCATGCTGCACATCAAAAGTGGACTAGATTTTTAAAATGTGGTATATATACATGATGGAATATTGCACAGCCATAAAGAAGGACAAAATTATGGACTTCACAGCAACTTGGATGGATTTAGAGACTATAATACTCAGTGATCTAACACAGAAACAAAGATCTGAGTATGACATGTTCTCACTCATAAGTGGACCCTGAATATTTACCGTAATACTATAAGAAAGGATTGGCAGTAGTGGGAAACTGCCAGTGGAGAGAGGAAAGGGAACATAATAGCAATAAAGGTGCCTGACCTCAAACCAGGCAAAGTGGGGACCCAAAGGAGGCCCAAACTTTACCTGTACGATGACCACTTATGTGCCTAATCCTGAACTGAACCCCATGTCTTTAAAATAAAAAAGTATAAGTGCAATGAATATTTGTATACCTAACCCTTAACTGTACTCCACGATTTTAAAATAAAAAATATGCTAAAAAAAGTATAAGTGTATGTTCATTCATCTTTTGCTCCTGATAATACTGTTTGCATTCATTTTAACTCAGATGGTTTACTTTTTCTTTCTTTCGAATAAGGAGACATTACAAATAAAATCTCTAAGAAGTAAGAAACATGCTTTTACTATTAAGTCACTCTGAGATAATGATACAATTTCTGGTGACTTCAAATAAATCAGGTAGCTGTGCTCTGGATCATAGAAATCTGTTTTTTTGTCATTTGAAGTTTAGTGTTTGCTAATAAACTTTAAATTATGCTTATTAATTTGAAAAATACTTTAACTGGCAAAGCTCAGAGAGAATTAGGTAAATTGCTTATTTCACACATGTACATCTGTGATATTTAATAAAAATTAAAGACATTTAGTAATTACTACAATTTTTGTAATAAATTTATTTTTAGGGTTTTACATACATGATCCCATTTTTCTTAATTACTCTTTTACACACACACACACAGAAAGAGTGAAAATGTAGAAAAATTCCTAATATACTCATAATACATGCTTATTATTTAAGAAAGATTAAGTACAAGTTAAAATTTCAAAATCAACCTAAGTATATTAATTCCCCTTTTTATTCTGCAACAAAGAATTTTGTGAATATGGTACAGCTCTAAAACTTGGGAAGAGTAAAGTTGGGGAAAAAAAAGAACATGATTATAGACAGTGTAAATGAACCTGGAGCTTTTATAGGATTACAAACTGCACAATTTGTAAGTCCAAGTTTTATTTTATTTTATGCTACTAAAGATTCTCTGAAAATCAAACGCAGTAAATGAGTGCTTGAAATTTTGGGATGTATCCATCACTTTGCATTCTCAGTCTCTTCTCTTAGAGACCAATTCATTTGTTCAACAGCATTTATTTGGTTACTACTGTATACCAGGTATTATTCCTGACACTGTAGACACGGTGATAAGCAAAACAGACAAATATCTCTGCTATCACAGAATATCCGCTCTAGCATGGAACAGAGAAAACCAACAGAATAAGAAGGAAAGTGATAAGTACTACAAAGAAAAAGGAATGTAGAGCTGGCAGTCATACAATTTTTAAATAAGTTAGTTAGGAAAGGCCAATCTGACTCAGAATGTTTTTAACCTAGTTTTGAAGTTGTTCCTTCAAAAACTAATCAAAAGTCTATGATAATAAAGTTTAAATGGAAAAGGAAACTAAGAAGAACCTAAAATAATACAGCAATTACAAATAAAAACCATTTCTTTTGAGAGCGCTAAGACAACAAATACTACACTGATGAAGTAAAGAAAAACTATTGTGTGATGATATTCCAAGAAACACTGTGGTTAAGAATGTACTTTTGATTACATCCCCAAAGTGATATCCAGACATATACCCTAACGCTTCAAACTTACTTAAAACTTTAGTATCAGTTAAAAAATGACACTAGGCCAAGTTTCATTTTCTCCTATCTTGAATAAACGCTTTCATATAGAATTTAGAGATATCATTTAAATTCTAAATGAGAAACCAGAATATCTAAATTGGACCTTGCCAACACCCCAGTCACCAAGTTAAGTACTATAAAGGAATATATGACATTTGTCAACCCCCTTGGGTCCCCTCCCACTGTGGGAGCTTTTTTGTTCTCTCAATAAATCTTTCTTCCTTAAAAAAAAAAATTAATGATCAATTTGACAAAAATGTACCTTGCCCAGAGCGGCTTTGGCGAGAGTCTACACTTGACTGTCTTCGATCCGGTGGTTCCTCGCTCCCTCCATCTGCATGAAGTAAAAAGAGCATAAGCAAATAGATAATGAGATTGATAAAACATCTTCCGTGGTATCATCTACATTTTAAAACTACTATATCTATAATTCATTTTACTTTCTTTCTTTCTTTCGAGTTGGAGTTGCCCACGCTGGAGTGCAGTAGCACATGCATGGCCACCCAAGCATCAACCTGTGATCCTTCCGCCTTAGCCCTCCAAGTAGCCAGAACTACAGGCATGCGCTACCACACCTGGCTAATTTTTTGATTTATTGTAGAGATGAGGTCTCGTCAAGTTGCCCAGGCGGGTCTCGAAGCTGTGGGTTCAGGCAGTCCTTTCACCTCAGCCTCCCAAGGTGCTGGGATAACAGGTTTGAGCCACCACACCTGGCCTCTGTTTTTGTTTCTTATAATCTGGATCACTAAAATATTTGGGGATTTTTTCTATACAAAGTCATGGTTCCTACCCTTATTTTTGTGGGAATGACTTACATTCCCCCCTTACAGTCATTAATCATCAGAGAAATGCAAATCAAAACCACATTGAGATTACCACCTAACATCACAGTAAGGATGGTCATCGTAATAAATCAAAAAACAACAGATACTGGCGGGGCTGTGGAGAAAAGGGAATACTTCTACACTGTTTGTGGGAGTGCAAATTAGTTCAACCACTATGGAAAGCAGTGTGGCGATTTCTAAAGGAACTAGAAACTGACCTTCCATACGATCCGGCAATCCCCCTTCTGGGGATACACCCAGAGGCATACAAATCATTCTACAAAAAAAGACACCTGCACACACGTTTATTGCCACACTATTCACAACAGCAAAACATGGAACCAACCAGCAAAAGTTGACCAGATAAAGAACATGTGGTATGTGCACACTACGGAGTACTACACAACTATAAAGAAGGGCAAAATCATGGACTTCAAGCAAACTGGATCTACCACAGAAACAAAGAGCCAAAGGCCACAAATTCTCACTCATAAGGGGGGGGCCTGAACGTTTATCACAACAGCTCAAGGGGCACTTCCAGGGGAGGAGCGGGGTACGTAACAACACAAAGGGTCTCTGGCCCTACACCAGGGGAAGTGAGGATCAGTCAGAGGCCCAAACCCCAGCTGCACAGAGATCACTCATGCACCTGATCCTGGCTTGTACCTCCCATCTTCACAGTAAAATAAAGTAAAAGAAGAAAGCTGAGGCCAAACACAATGTGCTATAAAGTCCTCATATTGCCAGTAAAGAAATCTGTTATTCCAAGAAAAAAAGTGAAGGTATTTCTCCTCCTGAAAATACATACTCTAATCTGCATGTAATGAAGGACCATTATCAGCACTGAAGTTCATTCTCATAATTCCAGTTTAGAAAATCTGATTTAAAGCAATGTCTAAGTGAATTACAGCTGCTTACTTGTCTGAAGTACATTAAATAATCCCCAGGACTGTATGTTTTACGATATAAGAATTACATGTGTATGTCTGATAAGAGATAATCAACAAACTAATAAGAGAAACCAATAAAGGATAAAAACCAAATCTTCAGTGTATTTCATCTTGATTTTTAAAATTATATGCAAACAAATCAACTTCATTATATGATCTCTTCATTGTTAAAGAAATAAGAAAGAGTATACTCCTTTGCGCAGTTTGAGAAAAGCATAACAAACTTGATTTTTTCCCCCCCAGGTTGGAGTCTCACTCTGTTACCCAGGCAGGAGTGCAGTGGCATGCTCACGGCCACTGCAGTCTCGACCTGCTGGGCTCAGGCGATCCTTCTGCCTCAGCTTTCCAAGTAGCTGGAACTAAAGAAACTCTCCACCATGCCTGACTAATTTTTTTACTTATTGTAGAGATGAGCTCTCACCAAGTTGCCCAGGCTGGTCTTGAACGCATGGGCTCAGGCAATCCTCTCACCTCAGCCTCCCAAAGTGCTGGGATTACAGGCATGAGCTACCATGCCCGGCCACAAATTTGATTTTATAAATAACTCCCTAAATTGTACAGAAACAGAAAAATTGCTCATCATAAATAAATTCATCTAGATAGGCACAGCAAGACAGAAATCAACAGCTTGAGAACACAGAGTGTAAGACAAAAAACGAGACGAAACTAAGCTAAAGCTTTAACACAGTGATCTATATGTCTGTAAATCTGCCATCACTTTAATCAGATTAAAAATGTTATTAAGGCATCAACAATTTCCTTTGTTCTTTCTTTCACACAAGCGTTTGTCTTATTTTTAACTTGACAGGAAAAGGAGTTGTAGCTGCAAGCAGATTACAAAAACCACTCTTGCCCTGTCGTCTATTTATGCTACTGTTTATACTTGGTCATGGAATTCATGTTATGTACTAACACTTACTGCTTTTTAAACACATGGCCTGTTTTAAAATTCATTATTGATATACAGTTTCTTTTTAAGTATATTTACTACATGTAAACCTAACAATAATTAAATAATTATTTCCAGTAATTAAATCCAATCCATGTATATTTTGCCGAGGGCTGTTAAACTAGCAAGTGTGGCAGCATTTGAACAATCTGATTCCAAATATACAGTGATAATACAAAATAGTAAATAATCTGGCAGAAGATATTTGTATCTCTGAGTCCAGTGTGATCACAACAATTTTAAAAACATTACATACTAATTTGTCAGATTCATGAAATGACTTACCATACAAAAAGATACTCAAAGTGATAGACAATCTTATTTTTTGCCCCCGGGTGCATACTTTTAAAATACAAATCAGTTTAAATATTACTTCAGTTCTGCTGTTAATACATCAGCTACTTCATTTGGATAAAGTAGAAACACTGGCAAAGTAAGATGCTATCTGAAAAACAAACATAACACATTTTTGACACAGTGGAGGAAAAAGATGAAAGAAAAATCTACCCATGGTCTATCATCTCTGAATGGGTTATCTGCCTCTGTTGAAATTTAAATTCTTTCCTTTTATTTAAAGAAAATATGTATAATTATAATCTTTCCTAGCTGTACTTCAAATTCTAAGAAAGCAATTCTATAAGTTATATGGATTATTTTTATTTATTTTTAAATTTTAGATTTGGGGTACGTGTGCATATCCGTCACATGGACATACTGTGCAGTGGCGGGGAGCGGGTCTCAGGGTGCCCATTCCCCAGGGAGTGAGCACTGTGCCCCCGCAGGTCGTTTCTGAACCCTGGTCAGTGTTTGTGATTTCCATCCTCGTGTTTACCTCTCACATGAGTGAGAACACGTAGTACTTAGTTTTCTGTTTCTGAATCGGTTTACTTAGGATGATGATCTCCAGCTCCGTCTGTGTTGCTACAAAGGACATGATTTCATTCTTTTTAATGGCTGTGTAGGAATCCATGGCATATATATGCCCCATTTCATTATCCACTGATCTGTTGATGGGCATTTAGGTTGATTCCACATCTTTGCTATTGTGAACAATGCTGTGATGAACATGTGGGTATAGGTGTCTTTGTTTTACAATGAAATCTGTTCCTTAGAATAGATACCTAGTAGTAGAATTGCTAGATTGAATGGTAGATCTTTTAGTTCTTTGAGTAATCTCCATACTGCATTCCATAGAGGCTGTACTAATTTACACTCCCATCAACATTATCTAAGTGTTCCTTTTTCTCCACATTCATGCCAGCATCTATTGTTTTTTGATGGCCATTCTGACTGATATAAGGTGATTTTAATTTGCATTTCCCTGATGATGAGTGATATTGAGAATTTTTTCATATTTTTTTGCCATTTGTATATCTTCTTTTGAGAGATGTCTGTTCATGTTGGGGTTTTTTTGAGTCGGAGTCTTACTCTGTCACCCAGGCTGGAGTGCAGTGACACGCTCATGGCCACTGCAGCCTTGACCTGCTGGGCTCAGATGATCCTTCAACCTCAGCCTTCCAAGTAGCTGGAACTACAAGACACACCACCACACCTGGTTGATTTTTTGATTCATTGTAGAGATAAGGTCTCCCCAAGTTGCCCAGGCTGGTCTTGAACCCGTAGGCTCAGGCAATCCTCTCACCTCAGTCTCCCAAAGTGCAGGTATTATAGGCATGAGTCAGTGTGCCAGGTCACTTGCCCATTTTTTAATGGGGTTATTTGTATTTTTCTTGCTGATTTGTTTAAGTTCTTTGTAGATTCTGGCTATTAGTCCTTTGTCAGATACATAGTTTGCAAATATCTTCTACCATTCGGCAAGTTGCCTATTTGCTCTGTTGATTATTTCTTTTGCTGTGCAGAAGCTTTTTAGTTTAATTAAGCCCCACTTATTTAATTTTGTTTTAGTTGCATTTGCTTCTGGGGTTTTAGCCATAAATTATTTGCCTAGGCTGATGTCCTTAAGAGTTTCTCCTAGATTTTCTTCTAGGACTTTTATGATTTCAGGTGTAACACTGAAGTCTTTAATCCATCTTGAGTTAATTTTTGTATATGGGGAGGGATTCTTTTTATAAGGATCAGTGTTTCAACTCACATTAATTTCTAGGTTTTTAAACTCTCTAGGAATTCTTCCACCGCACTCTCCTGTGAATCAATATTCAATATATCAAAAAATCTTAAAAGTGTTTTGTTCTTTCAAATATGTATTTAAGACCAGAGAAAAAGGCTGCCAACAATTACTGACTACTATCTGCCAGGCACTTCACACAATTCCTCAAAGCCCTATTTCACATATGAGGACACTCAAACATATGGTAACTCACTGAAATCAAATGGTAAAACCAGTTTTTACTGGATTTTAACGCAAGGCTGTCTTACTCAATACATATGATACTAACTTCTACCTGTGTTTATTAAATATCTACTGACATTCTTCATTCTTCCTTCACAAAAACTGTTAAAAGAGCACCATTCAGTAATTATAGCAACTCTTCCTTTAATGAATAGAGACTTTCTAACAAAATAGATTATGAAGACTTAATCTTACAACATAAATCCCATTTTCCTATGTGTTCCCAATATAAATCATAAGATGTATTCTCGAAAGAAAAAACACTTTCCCCAAAAGCTAAGTTAGATATCTTTATTCATTCTATTTAAAACAATCAGCTATTGACAGCTTCTTTTAGCAATGAACTGGCCACAACCAAGATAACCTACAGTACTTTACTTTGAATTTTGGGACACTTTGCCAATATTGTAACACGCCCTCCCTAGGTCTATATTACTGTTCCTTACTAATGGATACCACTCTTTAAAATATCCTGTGCACTAGTAAGAAAATGTAGGACCTGACATTCTTCATCATCTGTCCTTGGGTGACTAAAGCACTTTTCATGCATCTGTCCCTCACTTCTCTGTGAACTCTATCACTGCAAACTTAGGTGTATCTGCTTTACTGGGACTAAAAAAAAAAAAAAAAAAAAAAATGCTGCCCCTAGCAATAAAAGAAATAAGAATAGTTATTTGTAAATGCTTACAGTGTGAAAATATGATACATTTTCTATTTTTTAGTGAGAAGTTCAATGCTCGTTACATTGACATGTGGATTATTACGCTAGCCAAATCAACCATTTAAAAAGGAAACGTTTTTAACTCACCCATGGTCTGGCACAATGCTAACCAGCATGTTCTATCACAGAAATTAAATTGTGAAGAAACAAATAAAAGACCTGATCTACTTGTTTAATGTTTTTTTAAAAATCTCGAACCACATTCACGAGAGTTTGCATTTTTAAAAGATAGCCCCTGTAGTAGTATAGAGGTCTGTTTGAATAAAGAAAGACTACAATGGTGGTTTTCAATCCTGGGTAAGCAAACACATGTGGTTCTGTTTCAATAAAACTTTATTTGTGGATACTAACAGTTAAATTTCACATAATTTATATGTCATAAAATATTCTTCTTTTAGTTTTTCCACCATTTAGAAATGTAAAATCCATTCTGAGATTATGGGCAATATAAAAACAGGCAGTGACCTAGATTTGGCCTGTAGGAAACAGTTTTCCAACACCTAATCGAAAGGCAGGGAGATTAGCTAAAAGGCTAATTCAAGAAATCTCTGTGAAAAGGAATAACTTGAGTCACTTGAAAGTAAGGTCAGTGTGATTAGGAAGAAGACTCTGCAAATAATGTTTGATCTACCCTAGGAGCCAATGAAAGTTTAATGGCAACACAGGCTCATGGACCCTTTCCTTGGCTCCCTGTAGGTCATCTTTTTGGGGAGTAAAATGTAAGAATTCTGAAAACTCATCCCACATAAATGGAACACCTCACTCCTGAATTACATGTTCATCTCAACCTTCTCTATGACCAAGAAAAGCCCTGGCAGGTGACTACAAGCACACAATGCATTGTGATACTTTTTCCCCTGAGTAAAGTTTATGGTTCTTAAAGGGATTGAAGCTACAATCTTAGGCTAATTAGTGCCACATGCAGTCAAGTGTATTACGTAATACAGACATACGTTTGAATAGTAAATACAACAAAGGATACAATTTAGTCTTGATATTCTAGTTCCTACTCTAAAATACTGTTGAAAACCATTCTATATAAATTATGTTGTAATATCACTTATTTTCATAAAAAACTAACGTGTATTCCATTTCTCAGTTTGAATTTGATACACAGGTTTGAAACTAAATTTGGGTTTTGAATATTAAAATCCATTTATAAAAATTTCTGTAGACAACTATTTTATATAAACATCCCATGAAGAGTAATAAAGTATTAGTATACCACCAAAATTTTCTACTGGTAGCCAATTTTCTTCAAATGCCATGGTATGTCAAAAAATAAAAATGCAGGCAGAATAAAGGAATACAAGTCTTCTGCAGGTGACCTACTCCTTTTACTCAATCTGAAATTATTTATAAGTAGTTTTCATGAATAAAGCACAACAGAACCCAGTAATCACTAAGACACCTGAGATAAACACCACAAAATCGCTGGAGGTGATATACAAGAATATACCTGTGAAAGAAATACAAAAATAAGTAACTTTTTAGAATATCTAATTTGAGGTCTTTCTTTACATTTCAAGGTTACAAAGAAATGTATGAGATTATATCCTCATGTATGTGCAAACACAAAAAATAAATATGTATGCATAGTAAGACCTGAGTTTTAGTTCTGTATTTGCCACTTTTAGCTAAGTTTCTCGGAGCTGCAGTATTCTTTTCTGCAAAACTGAGATTAAAATAATATCTTCCTCTGAAGATTGTTGTGAGATTCAAATTAGCTAATATATGCAACAGTACTGTGTAAGCTCTAAATTGATGATTTTTCAACCAGAAGCAAACCAAGAGATTTCTGGGAATGTCTGGAGACATTTTTGGCTGTTACAATTGGGAGGGTACTACTCACATTTAATGGGTAGTCTAAGCCGGGCTCGGTGGCTCAGCCTGTAATCCCGCGCCTTTGGGAGGCTGAGGTGAGTGGATTGCCTGAGCCCGCCGGTTAGAGCCGGCCTGGGCAACTTGGCGAGACCTTATCTCTACAATAAATAAAAAAATTAACTGGACATGGTAGTGCACGCCTGTAGTTCCAGCTACTTGGAAGGCTGAGGCGGAAGGATCGCCGGAGCCCAGCAGGTCGAGGCTGCGGTGGCCAGGAGTGGCCACTGAACTCCAGTCTGGGTGACAGAGTGAGACTCCAACTCAAAAAAAAAAAAAAAAGAGTAGTCTAGGGATACATTCTCAATTATCTTAAAATTCACAGGACAGTCTGCTACAACAAAGAATTATCAAAACCCAAATTTCAATAGTGCCAATAGTTGAGAAACATGTTCATGATGCAAATGTTCATAATAATCATATCTATAAATTTTTTACTATGAAAAAGTTTCAAGTATACAGAAAATTCAGTGAAAAACAATGCAAACTGATATAGCAACTATCAAACATTAACAAATTTAAAATTTTGCATATTTGCATCAATGTTATTTAAACTAAAATACTATCGGTTATACAGAGTTGATATTTTCCTTTATGCAATTCTTTTTTTCTTTTTGAATAGGAGTCTTACTCCGTTGCCCAGGCTGGAGTGCAGTGGCATGCTCACGGGCACCCCAGCGTCAACCCGCTGGGCTCTGGTGATCCCTCTGCCTCAGTCTTCCAAGTAACCAGAACCACAGGCATACGCTACCACGCCCAGCTAATTTTTGATTTATTGTAGAGATGAGGTCTCGCCAAGCTTCCTGGCCTGGTCTCAAACCTGCGGGCTCAGGCAATCCACTCACCTCAGTCTCCCAAAGTGCTGGGATTACAGGCTGAGCCACCGAACCTGGCTTATGCAATTCCTCAATATAATTTCCTTTCCTCTATCCCTCCCCAAATTAACCACTATCCTAAGTTAATATATAACATCATATCCATGTTTTTATACTTTTATTACATATATATGCTTCCACACATTTTTATATTATGTAAGTGAAATGATGCTCTTTACATAATCCAGCAATTAGCCATTTTGGCTAACATTTGTTTTGAAATACATGTGTGGATACATGTAGTTCTATATAATTCATTTTAACTCTGGGATGGTATTCCACTATAGGAATACATCATAATTTATCCCTTCTCTTACTCTTCTCTTCTTAAGATTTAGGTAGTTCTCAGTTACAGTGCTTCAAGGAAGCCTGCAGTCGACCATTTCCTGTAGCACATGTTCTTGTGCACATGTTTAAGATCGAGATGCAGATGTGAACTTACTAAATCATACAATACAAAAACTTTGTAAGAGCAACCAAATTTCTGTCAAAGATTGTTGCACTAATTTTTCTTTCTGGAAAAAGCGAGTGTTCCCCTATTCTTAGTCTCACAAGTAAGTACTAATTAAGCCTTTCTATTTTTGCTCATCTAAAGAATGTGTGAATTGGGTCTGGTTTTTGTTTAATTTACATTTTCCTGATTAATAATGAAGGTGAGCACATGTTTATTAGCCACTTCCTGTCTGTGTATTCCTGTTTCTATCCTCTGCCTATTTTGGTCACATCCTTCTGATCTCCATGGGAAATCTACAGTCACTTGAATTGTAGTTTCCTTGTAAGTAATGTGTCATTTTTCTCAGGTTGCATTCAAGATATTTTTGAATCTTCGTTTTTAGCAGATTGATCAAGCAGTGACTGGCTGTGAATTTCTTTACATGGATCATGTTTGGGGTTCAGTGAGCTTCCTGAATCTGTAAGTTTGTGTGGTTTGCCAAATCTGACACATTTTCCACTATGATTTATTCAAATATTGTTTTAGTACCACACTTTTCCTTCTCTTCCTCTGGAGCTCCAATGGCATGAATCTAGACATTTTGTTACTGTCCTACAAGCCCTTATGGCTCTATTTTCTCCTTTTTTCCTCTCTCTCTTGTTTACATAGCTATAGATCTGCCTTCAAGTTCATTGACTGTTTCTGCAGTCGTCTCCAATATGCTACTGAACCCATCAAGCTTGCTTGTTTGGGTTTTTATTAGTTATAAGATTTCCGTTTGGTTCTTCTATTTCTTTACTAAGACTTTTGCTTTTTCCCTTCATTTCAAGTGAAGTCACATGATTACTTGTTGGAACATTTTTATAATAACTGCAATAAAATATTTGCCAGATTATTCCAACATCTGTGTCATCCTGGAGTTTGTATCTATTGTCCTTTCCCTTAGGAATTTATATTTTCCTAGTTCATTGTACATCAGTTTTACATGTAATTTCTGTCAATCTACAGAAAACGTTGCAACTGTTAAAGCCCTTGCAGTACTATTCACCTCTGTCTGTGCAATGTAAATAGTCAGTCGGGGTCTTTGGCTGTGATCTGTTAGGTCAGCTCTCAAGTCCGTGACAGGATAACCAGGACCAGACCTGTACCTGCGGAGCTCAGGTGTGCGTCCAGGAGTTCAGAAAAAATGCAACTTTGGCTTTTCTGAGGTCCCTCCTCACTGTAATCTTTTCCATAGTTTCCAGTTCCCTGGGACTCTTCCTTTTGGCACTCTGGCAAAAGCTTGGGGTACAGTAACCTTGTTCTACCATGCATATCTTGACTGTGTCTGTGTCTGGAGCCCAGAGGTGAAAAGACAGAGAGAGAAAAAGCAAAACGAGTTGGTCTCACATTCTTGGGACCATAGCTCCACCAATCAAGAGGAAGGCCCCCCCCCCTCGGAGTTTCAGTTTATGTGGGTTCTCGTCACTACCACTGTGGAAAGCTGGGGCAGGAGAAAATAAAACAGCAGAGGGGGATCAGCATTTGCATACTCTGAGAACACAGAGTTCCTTTCCCACTCCTCTGATAAGAACTAGAGGGTTTCCACTGAAAATGTCTTTTTCTGTGCCCTGGTGCCCACTTCTACCTTTTGAACCACACCGTGGACCCAGCCTCTGTGCTTGCCCTGGCACCAGGCGAGCCCCCATGGCCTCGGGCTCCAGGCTGGCCCTGGCTTTAGATCTGTCCCACCATGAAGCTGGTCCCAGTGCCCCCTCATATTCAGGGCCCCAGGCCTGCCCAACACTAGGCCTGGCCCTCTAAGCAGCCTCCCTCCCAAGTACTCAGGTTCCAGACCCGCCATAGTGCCAGGATAGTCTCTGAGAACCCAGGCTTTACACTTACCCTTTGCCAAGCCAGTACCCACAGCCCAAGGCTACAGGCCAATCCTGAGACCCCAGGGTACAGCTGACTCAGGTCTAGGCCACCCCAATAGACCCTGGAACCAGGACTCGTCGGCCGGACCCAGGCACCAGGCCCTGGAACCAGGACTCGATGGCCGGACCCAGGTACCAGGCCCTGGAACCAGGAGTCGTCGGCCGGACCCAGGCACCAGGCCCTGGAACCAGGACTCGTCGACCGGACCCAGGCACCAGGCCCTGGAACCAGGACTCATCTGCCGGACCCAGGCACCAGGCCCACGCCAGCTCAGGCCTGCCTCCATTGCCTCAAGATCAAGGCCTACGCTAACACGAAGTCAGCCCTCACGCACCCGGGCTTCAGGCCACCTTTGCAGACACAAGCTCTAGGCCTGCCCCTGCAGATCAAGGATCTACCCCGACCAAGTCAACTCGACCCAGGTTCCTAGCTTGCCCCAGCAGACCCCACCAATGTGGACCCAAGCTCTAAGCTCACCCCAATGGACTCCAGCTCCAGGCCAGCCCCTGTGGATCTAGGTGCCAATCCTGTTGACCCAGGTCCCAGGCCAACCTTCCTGAGAATTCCAGTTAAAAGCCTACCCACAAGCCCAGCCAGATGGCATGCCCAGAATTTCTGGAAGGGATAAATGATAAAGGCCTTTCCCTGCTAAAGTCAGTTTGTAAAGATTGGAACAGGTACCTACTTCTTCAAATGCATAGGCACCAACACAAGGCCACAAGTGTGATAAATAATCAGCAGAAAGTGATACCACCAAAGGAAAAAATAAAGCACTAATAATGGGCAACAGAGACAGAGATCTATGAACAGCCTAGAAAATTTTTTCAAATCAATCATCTTTAAGTCAGGCAAGCTACAAGAGAACAGAGACACCTAAGTGAAATAAAAATACATGAACAAAATGAGAGAGTCAACAAAAAGATAAGAATCTGGTGGCTCAGCCTATAAACTTTGGGAGGCTGAGGTGAAAGAACTGCCTGAGCCTGGGGGTTCAAGACCAGCCTGGGCAACTTGGTGAGACCTCGTCTCTAAAATAAATCACACACACACACTATGGTGGCGTGCGTCTGTAGTTCCAGCTACTTGGAAGGCCAAGGCAGAAGGATCACCTAAACCCAGCAGGTCAAGGCTGCAGTGGCCATAAGTGTGCCGCTGCACTCCTGCCTGGGCAACAAAAATGAAATTCCAACCAAAAAAAAAAAAAAAAAAAAAAGATAAGAAACAAACAACAACAAAAACTAAGCAGAAATTCTGAAACTAAACAAAATGCTTGAACCGAAAATTTTCAGAAAGCTTCAGCAGCAAGCTCAATCAGGCAAAAGAAAGAATTATTGAGCTCAAAAATCCAGTCATATATTTTTTTAAAAGGAACAAAATAATTTTTTAAAGTGATAAAGCATGTAGGACTTATGGTATACATGACGAGGACAAATGTACACAATATGGAAGTCCCAGAATGAGTAAAGAAAAGAGGCAGAAAGCTTATTTAAAATAACAGTAACAGAAAACTCCCCAAATCTGGAAAGGGAAACAAGCAACCAGAACCTCAAAAGTCAAGACAAAGAAAGAATCCTGAAAGCAGCAAGAGAAAAGCAGTTCATCGCATACAAAGGAACACTCACAAGACTTCACAGTAGCGCAGAAGTGCAGACTTCTCAGTAGAAACTTTGTAGGTAGAACGATATATTCAAAGAGATGAAACCTGCCAACCAAAAATACTTTATCTGGCAAAGCTGTCCTCCAGAAATGAAAGAGAGGTAAGATGTTTCCCCCAAAAATAAAAGCTATAGGAATTTATCACTGCTAGACCTGCCTTGCAAGAAATGCTAAAGGGAATTAATCAGGATGAAACAAAAAGACACTAAGAAACAACATAAAAATGCATGAAAATATAAAACTGTACAGGCAAGAATATATTAAAATTCAGACTACTTTTATATGATAGTGATAGCACAAATGTTAAAATATAAACATTAAAAAAAAGTATAGTTACAATAATTTCTTAGTGAATATATAGGTACGAAATGTAAACTGTGACATCGATGATAAAATGTGGGGGAAGGGAAGTGTAGAATTTTTGTATGTAGTTGATATTGTTATCAGCTTAAAATCAACTATTAAGTTGTTTTATGTAAGTCTTGTGGTGACCAGTTTTTAAAAATCCTATCGTAGATAGACAAAAGAAAAAGAGACAAACATAACACTACAAAAATAAGCAAATCACAAAGGAGACATCAAGAGAGGAGAAATAGGACAAAAGAACCACAAAATTCAGAAAATAATTAACACAATGACAATATTAAGACCATGCCGATCTCACACCGTAACCCCCTCACCAAAACATTAAAACAAAACAAAACAAAAAATCCAAATGTATTTAAGATCTGGAAGTGAAAAACAAAACTTAAAAATTATTTCAAGAAAATACATAGGAGAACTTATTTGTGGTATCTGAGTAAGGAAAGATTCCTGAAATAACACACGGGATAAAAAAGAATGATGAATTTAAGCTGAAGTTTAAAATTTTAACTTATTCAACAGGAGTTTAGAGTTTTGGTCCTAAAGCCAAAAGCCAAGTTCTAAGGCAGGGTACAGACCAAGAGAAGATATGTGCAATAAACATCATGGACTATCTAGAACAGGGTCCACAGATTTTTTCTGTACAGAGGGTACATATTTTCAGCTTTGCAGACCACCCTCAACTAGGCCACTGGAGCACAAAAGCAAGCTTAGCCAGTATGTAGAAAACCAAGTGTGCCTGCATCTCACTAAAACTGTTCACCAGCACTGAGACTTCAATTTCATAACATACTTGAGGGCTGTAACATTTTATTCTCCTTTCATTTCTTTTTTCTGAATTATTGAAAAATAAATATAAAAACCATCCTTAGCTCACAGGCCACAGAAAAACAGGTGGCAGGCTGGATTTCACCCATAGGCTGCAGTTTGTTGAACCCTGTCTAGAATATATAAAGAATTCCTATAAATCAATAAGAAAAAGACAAATAATCCAACAGAAAAATGCATAAAGGATATAAAGAGGCTATTAACAAAAGAGAACTGCTAAAAGGCCAATAAACATATTAAAGGGTGCTCAACCTCACTAGAAATTAGGGAAACATTAATTTATTGGAATCCCTTTCACCTACAAGGTTGGGAAAACAGATGACTTCTGAATATACAAATGTTGGCAAGGATATGTCAAAACAGAAACTCTCAAATACTTCTGAGAAAAATATAAATTGGTACAGTGACACAGTGCATAATATTTAGTGAAAGTGAAATGCAAATAACCTACATCCTAGCAATTGCACTTCTGACAATCTCTAGAAAAACTCTGGTACATATCTAAGGATATTCACTGGAGCACTGTAATCTCACTCACACACAAAACACAAAACTTGAAATAAACCCAAATTTATATTAGGAGGGAAATGAACGGAAGAAATATGTTCATAAAATTGAATACTGTACAATGCATGAAAGAAACAAACTAGGTTCACATATACCAACAAAAGCAAAAAAGCAAGTTACAGAATGATATAGAGAAAATGAAATCACTTACTAAATTTTACAACACACAGTACTAAACTAAAAATTGTTCATGGATCCATTTCTACTGGGATTTTTCATCTGTGAAAAAGGAAATTCAAACATCAGTTGGTTTTGGTTTTTTTAACCAGATTCTAAATCTGTCTATGTGAGTCTACATATTATCTATGTGTGCATCTGTGTTAGGACGTGGTTACAGCAACAAGAACTTGTAAAAAACCAGGCCATGTTTAATTTTGAACACTACTGGGATTTACATTTTAGAAAAGCAGATGTACACTTTAAAAAATTCATTCTTACAGCACAATAGAGAATGGACTAAAGGGTACTGAGATTGGAGGCACAATAATTTAAAGTGAGATAAGATGAAATCTGCAAATAAAGAAGTGAGGATGAAGCAGCAAAACGAATATAAAGTTCAGAAATAATCAGAAGTTTTAATCAACTGGACTTGATGACCAATTAGATGCTGGCAGCCATTTTGGGGAGTACAGAAAGCTTCATACATTTTTCAACTGCTTTCTGAATATACTTGCTATGGGCTTTTAAGTAGCTTTTAGAACTGTACATCTTCATTCACTGATGATGATAAAGGCCACTAGTTATAGTTCAATGACTGATGAGGGATTTTAGAAAACAAAGAATCAGTCAAAGCAATTCTGAAAGATGCAGCAGAAAGGTTTTCACTGCTCTTCAGTTTCTGCCAGAATATATACGCAGTGCAAGCCTTGGAGAGCTGAAGATACTGCCGAATGCTAACACATCTTAATCTTGATGATAGAGAAAGAGATGATGAAAGAGTTTGAACTATACTAGTGCAGACCTGGGCTCCACCATTTACTGTATGATTTTGGTCAAGTCAGTTAAGCCACTTAACCTCTTTCTCTCTGCCTCAGTTTTCTCATCTGTTAAAAGAGTAAAATAATATAGGATATTCCATGAGGTTGTTAAAATTAAATTAGTATAATTATATATGTCTGTATGTTTGCATATATATATATATGTATATATACATGTATGTATTTGCTATTATTACTCTTCATGCATTGGTTACTGGGAACCCACTAAGTGCTGAGGCGATGTACTACCTGCCATTGAAGCAGTGATGACAAATTTACATTTTTGCCCTCTTAAAATACACAGTCACTACACTGTAAGAGATAGGACATGTAAGCTGATGTGCTAAAATCTATTTAAATAATTTATTCCTGAAGCTATTTCTCAATCTAACCAAGCCTACCAACAATTTGCATGTCATATAATCTTTCAACAACTACTAAAAATCAATGAAAATAGCTTATGGTTACTGAGAGAAAAATCTTTTCTAAAATATAAATCTATGGAAGTTGTCATTTTCTAAACTATATTTTCATTCTTGTCTCTAAATTCTCCCTATTATTCTGTCTTTTTCATCTTTAATGTAGGCTAATCCAAAAGATTCAAAAATTTTAAAAACTCCCAGAAACTTATATCTCAATTTCCCCTCATTCCAAGAATGTAACAAAGTGTTTGCTGTAAATTTCTTCTATCCTTAACCACATTATTAATCTGAAAGATTCACAATAATACCCTCAGAAACTACCTGGGACTTAGAATTACAAAGACAACGATGGCTATATAAATACTAACAAGAATTTTTTATTGTTTAGTTGAACATGAATTACTCTATTTATCATATAAAATCTTTTGTTTTTATGCTGTAATAGAATATTTGGACATTTTCTTTAATAAGGCAACGTTTCTCTATTGTCATAAACATCTCATACAATAGTCATTTTCTCATCTTACTTTGTAACGTCCTCCTTCAACAAAAGATATCTTAATTGTATCCAGCTCTCTATTGCAAATGTACAGTACTAATCCTTGCCAGCCATTTTGTTTTCTGCTTGTAACACTTGCTGCCAGCTGCCTTCAGCCTGACTTTATTAGTATATTAGATAATTTAGAAAATAAGCACAGAAATGGAACTTACAGAATACAGTTGTTTTTATGAGTATATAGCTATATATTAGATATTTTCTTTAAATATCCTTTATTTTCTGATACTTCCCTGCTTCCTTTCAATATTATCCATTCTCCTCATTTAAATGCTAATTTCTACCCTCAGTAATTTCCCCCATCCTTTAATTGAAGTTGACCTATTACTGTTTAAATATAAGAATTTTCAAAGTTTATCAGATTAAACTACAAGTATATTTTAAATATTTTCTGTAAAAGCATAGAAGAAGGGTTAAGTATTTGGTATTGTAATTTACAACTATAATCCAGCAAACCATCTAACCAAGAATATATAAATATACACAAAAGCTAACATACATTACTCTCATATCTCAAGGGTATTTCTAATAGATGCAGACAACAAACAATTCTCCAACTGTTTGGACATGCAGTAGCCTGCTGTTTGAGTGTCAATAACAACGTGCCCTCACCAAGCACCACTGAAGTCTTAGATGACAAATTAGCTAATGCAATTTTAATGTGAGACGAAAGGGTGAGGCCAAAGAGTTACTACTAGTGTCTTGTTCTTCAGAACTCTTTCCATCACATCCTCCCCCCACCACCCAAACAAGTCCCACTCATCTATATTTAATATGTGTTCTGAAATTGTTATTTATTAACCCATTCCGTCACTCAACATAAAACTCTTTTTAGAGACTCTTCCAGTTCATTAACAAGGAGCAAAACAAAAAATAAAAGTAAAAAAAGAGGCTGAAAAGAAAAAAAGAAAGACTGCAAGGAAATGAAATGGTCAACAACAATGATTACTGAAGTGGTTTAATAACTTCATTTTCTCTTACAAATCCCTTCCCATCTCCAAGGCATTTTTGTTTTTACTGTGATGCTAACAAACCACCCAGGCTGCTGTAGAAGCTTTGGGTAGAATGAATTTCAAGCCTGCTGTATCTTGTGAGGAACCAATCAGACTTCTTTGTTTCATCTGCAAGATTCCATCAGGGTTATATAACATTTTAGATACATGAAACATGCTAATAGTATAGTATACTTCACTCTAAAGTTAGCTATGCTTTGTCACTAAATTTGGCACATAAGAATTCCGTGTTATTCAATGCAATCAAAGACATGAAGTACAAATGAGAGTTTTTGTTTTTGTTTTTCTTTGTGGGGAGAAGAGAATTTTTTTTTTTGGTCTTAAAAAGAGTTTTGAAAATACACAATATGAGCAATGTGAAGACTACAAAGATTAATGCTGATTCCTTATTATTTTTGTCTACAGTAAAGTGGGTAAGGTAATTCAACACAGTGGCAGACAGACACACAGCTGTTAATTCCTATCATATACATAATATCTTCAGTATGAAATAAAACATTATAAACAGATTTTTAAACTCAGGCTGAATCTTTTACAAAATTCTTTTAAAGCACAGAAAAATTAGGTCAGTTAATTTAAAATGTAAGGATAAATATTTTCTCAGGTAAGAAAACCTAAACTATGAATGCCATACCCCAATTTAATACCCACAATGCTAACCAGAATAATATTCCGGCAGCGTTGTTACCAATATAATCAGAATACTTGCATTACACTTGTAATGGAACCAGACAAAGATATATTCTCTCTCTCTCCCCCCCAGAGATAAATACTGCATAACTTAAATACTGCTCTTCTGTGCTAATAATGTAGCAACTAGGATATTCAAAAACATATTAAGCTGAAACCTGTGAATCTAGTATTTTCTACCTTTTTTCAACTCAAAAGCATGCCACAGAGGATGGTTACAAATCAGCATGATTAAAATAGTGCCCCAACACATTAAAAAGCCGCATCTGTTGGGTGTGGCTTAAGTAAACAAACCTAGTCTCAACAGACAGCTCCCCAGTAACATACAGTCACTGAAACCCAAGGTATATTAGTACATAAGCACAGTGCTTCTGGGAGGAGTGGGAAACTAACCCTCCAAGTCTATTCTGTGCTTGATGTCCAATTGTTTCTATCCTGCACGTTTAAAACGGCACTGCTGTGAGTCAGTGCTGAACGCTGTGCAAGAACCCAAAGACAGAGTCATTGCACTTGTCCCATTTCTTCGCCTTGATTCTATACTGTCTGCAACATGGCCGTTCTTACAAACATTTAGCTTTCATAAACGAGGTAATTACAGAAACCATGACTATGTGCAATGCGAACCACACTGCATTACAGGCATCAATAAAATATGAAGCACCAACTCCAATGTTCATTCCACTGATTTTCCGTAACTCATCACAGAATGCTCCACTAATGCTTTCTGTTATTATAAAATGAATATAAGGAAGGAGTCACTGGCAAGAGCTGCGACAAATGTGCAAGGGAGAATATAAAACAACTACCAGTGATCACTTTAAAAGAATCTAGAATTCCTAGAAAAAGCCTTTGTGAATACAGACCTATACACTCACATTACACAGATTTAGTACAAATATAAAGCTCCTTATAAACTGCCATGCATGCATTTACTAATAATGGACACGTGCAGCATACCTGAGCCTCTGTATGTGGAGGGCGTGCAGACTTGAGAACTGTAACAGTTTCATCCTTAAATGGCCATAATCAAATATTAAAACAGCTAAAGACAGTTGACATACTGAACTACATCCAAGCCATTAATCTGGTTAGCAACGTTCTCCTTGTTCAGTGTAGCAAACCCACCTCTGGATCATGTTGACGGTTATCCTTTCCCCAAACCCTGCACATGCTGCTGCACCATTTTGCCTGTCTTCCGGACAGCAGAGAAATCAGCAGAACGGCAGGGAAGGCGTGCACTGGAGTCAGCGGAGTCAGAGCCAGCCTGCCACTGCAGTCTGCACACTGAACGCACTCAGACCCACAGGTGCCTACGTAAGAGCCCCCTGCTGCAGCCTACACCTTCATGTTTCCTCCAGCAGTCGATTTGTATGCTGCTTTTCCTTTGCTTCAACCAACAGAAGGATGGAATGCACAACAGCATGCCAAGTGATTTTACAAAAAATACTTCTAGACACTGTCTCTATTTAGTAGACAAAAATGAGTGCATTTTTTTTATCATGAAGAGTCAGAAGGACAACCACCAAAAAATGTATTTCCACAATTCTAAACCAATAATGTATTTTTCAAGAAAATATAGCATTAAAAACTAACACATGATATGCCTTACATCTTCTTACAAAAATAGCTTATGAAAGTCATGTTTTACATACCTAAGTATACCAAGCATAAATGCATAAAGAGGCTGGCTTCTACCCATACCTCCCATCAACAAATAATCCACTGATTAGAAGAAAATATGGAACTTATTTGTTAAAAAGAAAAGTGAATCTAAATAAATTAACGCTCAACAAATAACAGACAAAACAAGAAACAGAGGCTCACAATTCTTTCACATAAGCTTTGGAAAAATACACTCTCATCCTACCAGAATTATAAAACGTAATTGTTAAAAAGGCAATAAATTTAAACCTTTGATTTTTCAGATGAACAAATTAAGGACCAGAGAAGTTAAGGCTAAAGTATCTTTCTCAAAGTCACACAGTCATTCAGTAGTATAACCTGGTCTGTTACACACACCTTTTAATAAATACCTAATAACTACTAAAATTCACCGAACATTAAACAGTAACCTGAATATTCCTACAACTAAATAAATTAAGTTTGTGGTCAAAAACCTTTAGGAAAAAGAAATCTCCAGGTCCAAATAGTTTCACAGGTGAAATCTCCCAAACATTTAAATAACACCAATTCTACACAATTTCTTCCAGAAAACAGAAGAGCGGGAAAATATTCCCCACTCATTTTATAAATACAGAATTTCTCAGATGTCGCACCAGGTAAAGACATTACAAAAAAAAAAAGAAAAACAAAAAGGAAAGAAAGAAAAGAAAACTACAGACCATATCCCTTTATGAACAGAGTCTCAATAAATACTAGCAAATAAAATCTAGTAAGCGTACAGAAAGACAAAACACTATGAAAAAGTGGGTATTACCCTAGACGTGCTAGGTTAGTTTAGTATTTAAAAATCATTCCGCCTGTAATCCCAGCACTTTGGGAGGCCGAAGTAAGTGGTTTGCCTGAGCCCATGGGTTCAAGACCAGCCCAGGCAAATTGACAAGACCTCGTCTCTACAATAATAATAAAAAAAAATTAGCTGGGCGTGGTAACATGTACCGATAGTTCTGGTTACTTGGAAGGCTGAGGCAGAAGGATCGCCAGCATCCAGCAGGTCGACGCTGGGGTGGCCAGGAGTGTGGCACTGCACTCCAGCATGGGCAACAGAGTGAGACTCCAACTCAAAAAAAAAAAATTAATTCCGTACAACCCACCATACTAATGATTCAAAGAATAAAAATCACATGATCTTATTACTTGATGCAGAAAAAGCATTTAACAAAATGTAACACCTGGAAAAAACTAGAAAACTAGGCATAGAGGAGAACCTTCAACTTGATAAAGATCATCTACAAAATATCTACAGCCAGCATGACACTTAGTGGTGAAAGACTGAATGCTCCCCCCCCTAAGAGCAGAAGCAATGAAGGAACACCCACTCTCACCATTCTTAGCTGTGGTGGTCCTAGAAGTTGTGGCCAGTGCCATAGATGAGAAAAAGAACAAAGGATGTACACACTGGAAAGTAAGAAATAAAACTCTCCCTAGTCTCAGAAGACATTACTGTCCACTTAAAAAATTCAGAGGAATCTACCAAAAGACAAACGAAACAAAACCCAAATCTATTAGAATAAGTGAGTTTAGCAAAGTCGAAAATCAATCATACACACACACATATATATGTTATTATATACTGGCAACGTACAATTAGAAGCCAAAATTTAAAAACAGTGCAGTAGTTCCACCTCATCTGTGGTTTCTCTTTCTATGATTTCGGCTACCCAGTCAACTGCTGTCCAAAAATATTAAGTGAAAAATTCCAGAAATAAACAATCCTTAAGTTTTAAGCCACACACCATGCTGAGTAGGGTGATAAAATCTCATGCCATTCTGCTCTGTCCCAGCCAGGGTGTGAATCATCCTTTTGCCCAGCGTATCCACCCTGCATACCCTACCTGCCCATTAGTGAGCCAATTAGCGGCTCTTGGTCATTAGACCGACAGATCACAAGAAGAATGAGAATAGCACAATAAGATATTGTAAGAGAGAGACAGATCATATAACTTTTGTTCCAAGTTATAGCTGCTGTATGTTATTGTTAGTTATTTTTGTTAACCTCTTACTGTTCCTAATTTATAACTTTATCATAGGTATGGATGTGGAGGAAAATACACAAGTCTATCTAGGGTTTGGTACTCTCTGTAGCTTTCAGGAATATACCAGCACACATTCCCTTTGGATAAGGGGGACTACTGTATCACTAGAAATAATTTAAAAATAAATACTTAGAAGTAAGTATTCATAAAACATGTACAAGATCTGTATGCCGGGAATTACAAACCTGATGAAAGACATGAAATAAGACCTAAATAAAAAGAAAGACCTATTATGTTCACATACTGGAAGACCCCACACAGCAAAAGTGTTCTATCCCAAGCAATCTGTAGATTTAATATAATTCCAACCAAAATTCCAGAAGGATATTTTTATAGACAAACAAGATGATTCTAAAATTTATATAGAAAGCAAAAGATCAAAATAGCTACAACAATTCAGACAAACAAAATTGGAGGAATCACACTACCCTGTTTTAAGACCTACTATAAAGCTACAGTAATCAAGGCAGTGAGGTATTGGCAAAAGGATAGAAACAGATCAGTGAACAGAATAGATAGCACAGAAATAGACCCAAATATGGGTCAACCGATTTTTAACAATGGTGCAAAAGCAATTCAAAGGAGAAAGTATAGTCTCTCCAGCAATGGTGTTGGTACAATTATATATCCATCCACAAACAAGCAACAACAAACTTAACCTCACATCTTACATAAAAAATAAAATGAATCATAGATCTACATATAAAACTACAAAACATTTAGGAAAAAATAAATCTTGATGACCTAGGATTGGGCAAAGAGTATTTAGATATGACACCAAAAACATGATCCATTAAAAAATGATAACTTGAACTTCATCAAACACTGCTAAGGGAATTATATTCAACAAAAGACCTGTATCTAGAATATACATGAACTCTCGTAAGTCAATCGTTTAACAAAAAAATGGACAAACGATCTAAAAAGATGCTTTATCGTAAGGGATAGATGAAAGACAAATAAGAACATAAAAAGATGTCCATTAGTCATCAAATAAATGCAAACTAAAACCACAGTAAGACACTACACATTTAATAGAATGGCTATTTTTTTTTTAATTGACAATACCAAGTGGAAACATTGGAACTGTCACACTGCGGGTGGGAATGAAAATGGTGCAGCTACTCTGGAAAACATTTCGGCAGTTTCTTAAAAAGTTAAATATGCATCTACCACACAATCCAACAATCTTACTTCCTAGATTCTGACCCTAGAGACATGAAAACTTGTATTCACACAAAAGTCCATACATGAATATTGATAGTGCCTCTATTCATAATCACCTAAAATTGGAAATAATGCAAATAATCTTCAGTGGGTAAATGAATAAATAAATTGTGATACGTTCACACAGTGGCATATAATAAAGTAAAACAGAAGTAAGTAAAAAGGAACAAACTATGAAATTGCTTGACACAATAGCTGGGATGACTCTCAAAGACATTACACCAAGTAAAATGTCAATCTGAAAAGGTCGCAAACAGGGGTACCCAGGAGACACTCCAGGCTTTGGTCCAGACCACCCAGCCCCCACCCAGGCTTTGTTAGTCTATTTATGGAGCACAGACAGAGGAGAGGCAGCACAGTTCTAAAGGGCCCTAGGATTTTCAGAATGGTAAATAAGCATGGGCATCAACTTAAAGTTACCAGCTGCATAAGCCCTAGCAAGAGAATGGGCCTGTCCTTTGAAGCTCTGACCCCAGGCATAGACTTCTCTATGCAAGTCCTAGACGGCACCTTCTTCTCATATAAAGCTGTTCTGTCTACACTGAAAATCTGTTTAGTGCAGCCACCTTCATAGCTCATTGATTTCCAGGTTAAGGATAGGGAAAGGGTGTGACTAAAAAGTAATATCACCATGTAACCTGTACCATGATATATGCCAACTGTGGCGGTATTTACACTTCTACACATGCATTAAAACTCATAAAACTACACACCCAAAATAAAGAAGTAAATTTTACCTTATCATTTTTAAGGACTTCAACTACCACTGGATGGTCATGACTCCCAATTCTAGACTTCTCCATCTGCCTTCTCCTCTGGGTCCATAACTCAAATATCTGACCTCCATGGATACCCTATCATCACCTCAAACTTAACATCTCAAAAAGGAATTCATTACATCTCCCCTCAGATCTCAAAGGAAGGGCACTACTATTCACTCAGTCACTTAAGCCAGAAACATAGTGTAGTTCTTGAATATAAACTGTGAGTTAGATGATTATGACAGTGTGACATAAGAAGTATACCAGGGAGGGAACCTCCCCAAACTGGAATGTATTTATTAAAAATTGTGTATTCATTTTTAAAATGTTTAAACTTCACTCCCCTTTAAAGTCCTCTCCATTTGATGCAATATACCTACCCAGATGCTTTTTCCACTGCTCAAAACAGTTTTTGAACTCATCCGTTTTGATGCGTTTTAGCGCTTTTTTTTTAACCTCGTCCACATCAGCAAAACGGCTCCCTTGGAGGACTTTTTCATTGGGCAGGCGACATGGGGTGAATGAGGAGGGTGGGGCACGAGGGTCATGCCGCTTTGGGTCAAAGACGGCTGAATATTCAGCACGGTGTGGGCAGGTATGCTGTAAATCGCCCGTCATGAAGTGGGCAAATGCAGTTTTCAGTCTACCAAAAAAAATGTCACTGAAGCTGAATGCAGCCTCTCACTACAATGCTAGCTAGTATACCAATGGGTTCCTTCAACACTTAACCTAGCAGGGGAAGACTGTACTACAAGGGACTCACCCTTCAAAGAATAATTTTGGGTTTTTTTTTGAGGTCCCCCCTTGTATATTTGCACTCTCGCTCCCCACTTCCTGACACAGAGCTCCCAAAAGAGTAATGAGTGACAGGGATATCTTTTGATACACCATTGGGTCTTAGTACTCCAGTCATAGACACAAGAGCTAAGACCCTTGGAATCTCATAACCTTAAGAGCAAGCAGTCGGGCTCGGTAGCTCAGCCTGTAATCCCAGTACTTTGGAGGCCGAGGTGAGTGGATTGCCTCAGCCCGCAGGTTTGAGATGGCTGTGAGCATGCTTGCCACTACACACCAGCCTGGGCAACACAGTGTGAATCCAAATTTTAAAAAAAGGGCAGGAGTACGTCTGCATGTTCATGAGATAACTGACAGCTAAAAGCCCTAAGGTAGCTTCAGAATGGGGACTGACTGCTGCCAAAGAAATCAACCATGTTATAACAATTCTCCATAAAAATCCTAAACAATGAAGTCTAGAGAGCTGTCAGGCACTTACCCTCATGCTGGAAGAGTGATGCATCCTAATTCCATGGGGACAGAGCCCTCCTGCTCAGATCTTGTCCTATGTTCCTCTGTATCTGGCTGCCTGTCTGTATCCTTTGTAATCCCCTTTATTATAAACTGGGAAGTGTAAGTGCTTTCCTGAGTCCTGTGAGCTGTCCTAACAAATCACTGCACCCATGGAGGGGTCACAGGTGCCTCCAAGCTAAAGCCTGCAGGTCAGGAGGTACAGGGGAACTCAACTTGTGAATGATGTCTAAGGGAGAGGCAGTCCTGTGGAGTGACCATAACCTGTGGGGTCTAACTCCAGGAGTGCAGAACGGAATTGTAGGACATCCATTTGGTATCATCTAAAGAGTTAAAGAATGGTTTACTGTGAGGGGAAAACACACAATTGGTGTCAAAAGTGTGTGCATACAGTAAGTCTCCTACATACAAATGAGTTCCGCTCCAAGAGCACGTTCATAAGTCCAATTTGTTCGTGAGTCCAACCAAGTTAGCCTAAGTACCCAACTAACACAACCGGCCACTTAGTAGGTTTACGATGCTTTTCTCACAATACATAAAAACAAACACAAACAATAAAACATTTTTCATCTTACAGTACCTTGAAAAGTACAATAATACAGTATAGTACAACAGCTGGCACACAGGGGCTGGTACTGAGTGAACAGGCAAGAAGAGCCCCTGACTGGAGGAGGATAAAGCACTCTATACAGTGAAGCACACAAAAGTACGACCACTTGTAGAGGATACACATACATGACTATGCACATCAGACACGTGAAGTAACTTACATGACTGGACATGCAAACACACGCTCACATCCTTGAACGTTTGCAACTTGAAGGTTCATATGTAGGGGATTTACTGTATAGAAAAGGTTTTTCTTTTAATACCTTGACCTACAGTACTCCCTCATCCCTAGTAGATCTAACTGTATCTAGCTCTAACTGTATCATGCAAGCCCTCAATAAGCATTTCTGTTGCGTGAACAAGAAAATAAGACCATAGCTCCTCCTTCATTTGACCCACACCTCATCAATCATCAAGTTCAGCTGATTCTTTCTTGACATCTCTCTGTCCCACTACAACTGTCTCAGTTCAGACCCTCATTACCCCTCACCTATCCTGTTGCAATAGCTACTCAAGGTGACGAGTCATTCTGTCAACCTACTGCCACACGCCCCTCTCTGGGAACTGCCCTTCACCAACCCTTATTACATCTAACTTACCCCTCCCTCCCTCTACCCTAGTTCATTCCTCCTGGGACAGGCGCCTAACCCGAGCTGAGACAATCACAAACCTTACCTACACCCTAGTCCAAAGTGCAACTGACTTGACCAAGGGTAGATACCAAACCTAAATTAGACCAGAGTTAACCTACCCATGCACTTACGGATTTGAAAACCAAAGAATTGGGTCAGTATACTCTTTTGGGTACCTGAACTCTTAAGATTTACAACTCAGGAAGTCAGTAGCTGTGTTTCACTATTTGAACTGGATAGCAGAAACGAATGTGCAAGGTCAGAAAAGAAAGAAATAAACATGCAGAAAGCAGCAGCTATAAGAAATGGAGCCAACCAGAGTACCAAGTCCCCTAAATATAGTTCACAAGATGTGTCAGGCTTTCTCACAATTTCATGCCTTTATACTGTGCTGTGCTCTCCACCTGAAACTTCCTTTAGTTCTCAAACTGGCTAACTATTCTGGAGGCTCAATGATAGTCACATCATCCTCCAAGAATTGTTCTATTTCCCCAGTTCTGAAGGTGAGCCTTCCGTTGGCACTCCATCAGTAAGTATCCTGTTTAGAACTTTATCCCAATACTTCTCACACTGTATTTTAATGTCCAGTTTACGTATACCATGCAGTACACTCTGGTAGAGACTATGCCTTTTATTTCTAAGATGACTGTGTCCCCAGTACTTTACCTGGCCCACAGCAACTGCTCACAAGGAAGGGACAGAGGAAGCAAGGATCCAAACAGGACCTAACAACACCTCAGCCTAACAGAAAGGAGAGTTTTCTGGTCTGGTTGTCCATTTTCAAGACAGTAGCAAAGCAGAATGACAAAGTAGCACAATATTCTGAGTAGAGAAATGACTGCACTGACTGACTCATATATGAATGATGCCAGAGCTAATAAAATGAGGTGTCATGCAAATTTTTGGAGCAAAATAGCACAGTCAGGCATGACTTTGAAAAAAAATTCTTTTTTTCTTTCAGTACTATCTTTCTCCCAAAGAACATTCCCCAGCCAAGTCTTTTGTGGTAGAAACGGAAGGTGACAGTAAAAAAGCAGACAGGTCTCTTCCTCATACTTGAGTTTGAAAAAAACGTGGCCTTTTTGAAGCACAAAAAAGATTTATGTCATTAAAAAATATATATTTGGGCGGAAGAAAAATTAAGCAAGAGCAAATCTCCTATCTACTCCTATTCCAGAATAGTAAAGACTTTTCCTGATGAAGAATGATCATAGAAATCAGTCTTCTGAGGTGATCAGCTAGCTGGTTTCAAGGTAGAGTCTCTCATACTAAAATCTACAGTTTGGGGCCCAGTCCTCAGCTTTGCAAGTAAGAAACTGAGGGGTCTGCCAGGCTCGGTGGCTCAGCCTGTAATCCCGGCACTTTGGGAGGCTGAGGTGAGTGGATTGCCGGATCCCGCGGGTTCAAGAACCACCTGGGCAACTTGGCGAGACCTCATCTCTACAATAAGTCAAAAATTAGCTGGGCATGGTAGCGCGTGCCTGTAGTTTCAGCTACTTGGAAGGCTGAGGCAGAAGGATCGCCGGAGCTCAGCAGGTTGAGGCTGCGGTGGCCGGGAGCGGCCACTGCACTCCAGTCTGGGTGACAGAGTGAGACTCCAACTCAAAAAGAAAAAAAAAAAGAAACTGAGGGGTTCAAGACCAGTGTGGGCAACATGGCAAGATCTCATCTCTACAATAAATCAAAAAAATTAGCTGGGCGTGGTGGTGCGTTCCTGTAGTTCCAGCTACTTGGAAGGCTGAGCGGAAGGATCACCTGAGCCCAGTAGGTCGAGGCTGTGGTGGCCGTGAATGTGACCCTGTACTCCAGCCTGGGCAAAAAAAAAAAAAAAAAAAAAGGTCTTCAAAGCAGTAAGCCTCAGAGAGATTAATTTATACTACAACAGGGCTACTTTCCTATAAACTTCATATCAAAATGTTAGTATTATTTAAAAACTTAAGGAAGGCTTGTCGTTCCTATATTTGGACAAATACGTGTTCGTCCTTAACTCTTGGTATGGGAAAGACTATTAATTTTTAAAATAAAGAAACAAAACCCATAACTTAGTTAGAGAAACAAAGTGGCAGACTCTACCAGTTGCCTATCCAATCCCTTATTTCACGCTAACAGAATTCTGATTTTAGGTATTTGCTTCAGTGGAAGCTAGTTTTCTCCCTTGCCTCAGAGAGTCAAGGGAGTAATAGTAAATTAATCTCAATAACAAAATTCCCAGTGTCATTAATTGGTTTAAGAAAAGGTTACATGATATAACTTGGTCAACTAGATGTGAGGTGAATTGTGGGGGCAGTAGGGGTGGCTTTCAGGAACTTTTCCTTAATCTTAAAATGAGACCCAAGAAGGGGTCAGTTGTCCTAACAGCTTTTGAATAATGCCACGTACAGATATAAAAGTTGAGGCACTGCAGTCCTCCTACAGCTACATGAGGACAAAGCTGAGAATAACCAATATGCTGAAAATGGTAAATAAAAAAGAGAGAAAGAAACTGAGTCTTGAATGATGCTGCTGAGCTTCAGAATTAATTTATCTGTAGCCTACCTATGTCTGGAATAATTAGTTATGTGAATTTATAAATCCCCTTAAATATCTCAGTCATTTTAAGTTGGCTCTTTGGTAATTCTAATCATGAATCACAATAAAATTGATCAAGGGATAGACTACATGGAATCTAATCCAATTTGAATTTTAACATAAAGTTTTTATTTCCTCTAAATTTTTCAAATTTAATAAATCTGAGGTCAGCAGGATTGATCTTAGATGCTGAGATCTTTCTTACTTACCAGTTTAAAACCCTGCAGTGGCTTGCCAATGGCTTTAAGGATATAACTCAAACTCTTTAACATGGCATATAAAACATATTATTAACTGATGAGTAGCTAACTGTTCATCCTGTTTAGCAACTTTCTAACTCACCCTAGGTCCTAGGAATAGAGAGAATTCTTGCAATTACCTATCTCCATTTACTGGTATATGCTGCTTTCTCTATTTGGACCCCTAACTACTTATCCTTCCAAGTTAAACTGGTATTATTCTCTCCTTCTTGCCTGTCCTCCAACTATAGTGTTACTGTTGGTTTAGACAACTCTTATCATACGTTGAGCTCCCTGTGAGTAGAACTATCCCCAGCATGCATCACAATTCTTAACATGCAGTAAGCACTAAAATATTTGTGGAGTAAATTAATCAACCCAATTTGGAGACTGCCATAGATTCTTTCCATTACAGTATTGGACAATGTAGATTTATAAAATATGAGGGGAGGACCCCAAAACAAACAAACAAAAAAACAAAAAACAAAATTATTTTTTGGAGGATGGGTCCCTGGTAGTACAGGGTTCTCCCAGCTAGGTAAGTATTCTAGGAACCCACTGACATCAGTGTACCACATAACATTGTTGTTAGAGGCTGAATTCAGCGTCAGTTAATTTTTTTTGGAGATCCTTTCAATGTATTTGGTCATCTCATGATGAGTGATTTACAAGTGCACTGTTCTCACCACGCTGAGTATTCAGTAATTTTTGGCCAAAAACAGTATGACCTCCATGCCCCAGTCTTCCTATTTCCCCCATAAATGACCTTTTTTGTTTGTTTGTTTCCCTGATGAAAAATTCTCAAAAGGAAACATTCTGTCCATGTGAAAGAGGTGAACAATAACCAGCAGAAGAACTAAAAGGTATCAAAATGGATGAGTTCAAAAACTGTTTTGAGCAGGGGAAAAAGTGTCTCAATATGTGTATTGCATCACACGGAAAGCACTTTCTAGGTGACTGAAGTTTAAACATGTAAGAATAAATGCACAATTTGTTTGTTTGTTTGTTTTTTGGTTTTTTTTTTTGAGTTGGAGTCTCACTCTGTCGCCCAGGCTGGAGTGCAGTGGCCACTCCCGGCCACTGCAGCCTTGACCTGCTGTGCTCCCAGCCTTGACCTGCTGGGCTCCGGCGATCCTTCCGCCTCAGCCTTCCGAGTAGCCGGAATTACAGACGCGCGCTACCACGCCCGGCTAATTTTTTGATTTATTGTAGAGATGAGGTCTCGCCTGCCCAGGCAGGTCTCAAACCTGCAGGCTCAGGCAATCCACTCACCTCAGTCTCCCAAATTCCAGGGTTTTTTGGGTCCTCTCTTCATAAATCTAGCATCACAGTAAGTTCTGTTGAACAGCACTGTTTTAAAGAGTTGCTAAGCTATCTCAAAATGAATCAAAACTAGTTATACTTAATTTTTTAAAATAACAAACATGAGATTATCATAGTGTCGTCACTTTTTCCATTTGACAAACTATTATAAATCATTATACTATGGACCAAGGATACAATAATGAATAAGAGATATTTATATTCCTATTAGCACTCTTAATCTGGCATAGACTACTACCTGAGCAGTTTTACAATAATTATAAATGTTATTTTCCAAGTTCATCCCTAAGCAAAACTATAGGCTCTCAAAAATAAATATGTATGAGCAAAAAGGAAATTATTTTAAAATTTTCAAACTTTACACACATTGCAAGCAAATACAGACTGCATAATATATAATTTTGGCTAAAGTGCTTAATTAACATTGTACATAATAAACATTTAATAAATGTATGCTGACTGAATCAATTGTATGAAGAGATGAACCAAGTACTTTTTCCAAGTTTCAATCTTCATTTACAAAGTAAAGGATATTTCAATACTGTAGACTCATGTGAAGATAGTAACTTTTTATAAAAACACAATTAGTACTATACCTTTATCACATATCTATCAATATTACTCACTGATAAATCCTATTGATTATATGAAGTAAATTTACAAAAGACATTTCATCAAAATTTGTTGAATAAAGGGTGTCAGAATATGCCACCTCAAAACAGGTCACTTGGGCATATGTATTCTTTTGAGTTAAATGTACTTGAAAACAGCAGACGCAAAGACACTCTGACCTTCCTTTTTCTTCCTGAAAAACGGAGGTGCAGCCGGGCTCAGTGGCTCATCCTGTAATCCCGCACCTTTGGGAGGCTGAGGTGAGTGGATTGCCTGAACCCTCGGGTTCGAGACCCACCTGGGCAGCGAGACCTCATCTCTGGGCAGCGAGACCTCATCTCTACAATAAAATCAAAAAATCAGCTGGACGTGGTAGCACGCGCCTGTAATTCCGGCTACTCGGAAGGCTGAGGCGGAAGGATCGCCGGAGCCCAGCAGCCCGCTCCCGGCCACTGCACTCTAGACTGGGCGACAGGGTGAGACTCCAACTCAAAAAAAAAAAACAACAACAAAAAAAAACGGAGGTGAAACTCTGATGTGAAAAATGCCCTCCCAATACCAGAAAAGAACTCGGTGGCTCAGCCTGTAATCCCGCGCCTTTGGGAGGCTGAGGTGAGGGGATTGCCTGAGCCCATGGGTTCAAGACCTGCCTGGTCAACTTGGCGAGACCTCATCTCCACAATAAATCAAAAATCTGCTGGGCGTGGTAGCGCACACCTGTAATTCTGGCTACTCAGAAGGCTGAGGTGGAAGGATCGCCAGAGCCCAGTGGGTCAAGGCTGTGGTGGCCGGAAGCGGCCACTGCACTCCAGTCTGGGCGACGGAGTGAAACTCCAACTCAAAAAAAAAAAAAAAGAAACATTCTTATCACTGGAGGTGGGGAGCTGAGGTTGAGGGAACTCTACAAACATTGATAAAGTGACCTTTATCCTCCTAGTCACTGTTCCATGTTGAACTTCTCTAGCCTAAGTACCTTTGTCTTGCCATACTCTCACGATCTACTCTTCTTCATGCAACTTAGTACATGCGTTCAGTTCTCACTGCTTCACTGGTCTTCATTTTCCTTAGGGGCAGGCATGTCAAAATCTGTACGCATTTCTCCTTATAATCTGTCTTATATCAATTTAATTCTCAGGCCCAGCAAAGACCCTAAGAGGGTAAAGTTTTGCTTCCCCTATACATGCAAAACGTTCAATCTCATCTAAGAACAAATACAGATTTACAATGTTACTTTCTCCTTCGACTTATTAAAAGTAAACTCTTTAAAAATTACTCTTAAAGGAAAAAAGCAAAAGAAAATCCAGCTTATTCATCCTCAGTTTAGAAACATGCCCAGCTTATGTTCTATCTTGGTAAGGCATTAAAGATCCCTTAGGAGTACCTCTAGGGAATCAGGGTTTTTGATGGCAAGCTATTTAGTGACAAGTGAAAGAATTATGACTCTAGGTCAGAGCATTCTAAATCTGGAAAAAAGTAAGTTAGCCTATTTTCTCCAGTGAGTCTAATAAAACCAGAATAGAAAAAAAAAAAACTATGAAAATTGGGTGGGTGTGGGAGGTGTGAAACTTGTCTTCAAGGTCAAATTTTTGGTTACTGAGCTTCCTTAAAGTAAGTCATAAAGCTGGTCTGAAGTGGCTTCCCACTTGTAGACATGTTTTCTAGAGGACCTTGAGGACAAGGAGTCCATGCCTGCTGTGCCATAAAAATTTCAAAATGGTAGTCTGCTCTCTTTTTAGCATCTCACTTGGTTTGGGGATCTGTCATTAACTTTTCACTATCATGAGTACATGTATGTTTTTATTAGAATTTCCATATATCACAAAAAACAGAAGTAAGCTTGATTATATCATAGGAGACATGGAATAGTACGGAATATCACAAACTTGCAAAAGCTCATATCTGCAATCAAGAGGATTGATTTATTTATGTATTAATTTATAAATATTTAAACTTTATTTAAAAAATTAGATATATTTGGAGGAAAATTTTGACGGTATTAAAATAATTTATCAGCTTAACTTGGTGCAAACATTATTACACATCAAAATATACTGCATGAAAAATATAGCATCAAGAACAAAATTATATATTTAGGGCTGGGCATGGTGGCTCATGTGTGTAATCCCAGCACTTTGAGAAGCCAAAGTGAGAGGACTGACTGAGGCTGGGAGTTTTGAGACTGTTGGGAGATGATGAATTTTGCAGGCAGTGATGAATTTTATACCCTATGGCAGGAAAAAGTTTTGCATTTATAATCTCCCTATATAATGTACAATGGAGTGAATTTGTAACCCCACATATTAGGTGCTGTGTGGTGATGTTGCTCAGCTGGAATGTACTTCCAGGAGGGGTCTCTAGGAGATGCCTTATTTGGAAGAGACCAAGTGGCTACACTAGATTAGCTAACTTGCTCATTCTGCTTCTGTAAACCCCACTGGCATTATGTGATTGGTATATTTAAATTTCCTGGGCTGGCAAGGTGGGCGGGCTCTGACCTATTTAAGGGCAGCCTCTGCCATAGCTTGGGGCCCTTCGCTTTGTGTCTGCGAGCAGTCCCGGCCAGCTGAATCTTGGTTAATAAAGCTCTCCCTTGTTAAACTGTGTGTTGGCGCTGTGAATTAAACACTCGGACCCCACTCCACCTGGGGGCTCGTCCGGGATACCCCAGTGCTTAATGCACAGGTTTTAAGCCGAACGGCTTGTGAGCTTGCAAGCCTGCAAGCTCCCGAATAGCTGCGCCGTCCCTGGCAGGCTCACAACGCCTTTTGGAGCCCTCAGAGAGGTAAGTCAGGTTCTCGTTTTGTCTTGCCTTTGTCTGCTTTCATCTGCGGTAGTGCGCACTCTGGGTAGGACTCGCAGGAAAGCTGGACACAGCGGTAATTCCGGAGTCCGAGGTTCCGGTGAGACGTCACCGGGTCCTCTGGTTTGGAACCCTGAGCGACCAACTGTTGGATAAGCCAGGAGCTGAAACAGGCTCCGGAGCTGAAAGAGGCTCAGGCGGCCGATGGGTGGTGGATAGGCTCAGTGTCCACTGTTTCGGTATCCTCTGTTTCCCGTTTGGAACTCAGAGCGGCCAGTTGTCAGATAAGCCAGGAGCTGAAGCGGGCTCCGGAGCTGAAAGAGGCTCAGGCGGCCGATTGGTGGTGGATGGGCTCAGTGCCCACTGTTTCGGTATCCTCTGTTTCCCGTTTGGAACTCAGAGTGGCCAGTTGTCAGATAAGCCAGGAGCTGAAGCGGGCTCCGGAGCTGAAAGAGGCTCAGGCGGCCGATTGGTGGTGGATGGGCTCAGTGTCCACTGTTTCGGTATCCTCTGTTTCCCGTTTGGAACTCAGAGCAGCCAGTTGTCAGATAGGCCAGGAGCTGAAGCGGGCTCCGGAGCTGAAAGAGGCTCAGGCGGCCGATTGGTGGTGGATGGGCTCAGTGTCCACTGTCTCGCAAGGACCATTAGGTCCTCCTGCTCTGTGTGTGTCTTTGTTTTGCTGTGTCTTGTGTTTGCAACTATTGTAACCCTCGTTTCCACTGCTGCAGTTGAAGGTGTGGGACAGCAGGGGTGCAAGCCTCGCACCCCCTGAAGCTGGTCTTACATCATTTCAAGGATTTTCAGGGTGCTGTGGAACAGTCAGGAGATTAAGTACTTAAAGGGAAACTAATCACTTTCTGCTCCCTCGAATGGCCTAAATTCACAAACTGCAGCTGGCTACCAGAGGGAACTTTCAACCCCTCAATAGCAGAGAGAGTCCAGCGAATCATCTGCCGGTACCACCCAGACCAGATTCCGTATATCACTGCCTGTACATTCTCATCCTGCAGCGCCCGGCCTGGATGAAAAAGGCCGAGACTAACTCTTCTCATGTTTTAGCCCTGCAGGATGCTAAGCCCCCTGTCCTCCAGCAACCACCAGAGGATGAGGAGAACCCTCCCGCCATATCTGGTGGCGGGACAAAGACGGGGCATTCAAGAGCAGGGAATTCTTAGCCCGGCTCATACTAGAAGTGGTTCTCCCAACCAGCCCCCTCTGGGTCTGCCGTGCCCCACCCTTGACCGGCCACCAGCCAAGGGTCCAACAGCCCCAAGCCTGGACTCAACTACTGAGACCTTGGAAGAAACCCCAGCAATCCACCTTCTGCGGCAGGCCCCAGGGGTAGATGTGGGTGGGACAGGACCCCAACCCTTTATGGTTTATGTCCCTTTTTCTACTAGTGACCTCTACAATTGGAAGAACCAAAACCTGCTATTCTCTGAAAGGCCCCAAGGCCTTATTTCTCTCTTAGAAACTATTTTCTACATGCACCAGCCCACCTGGGATGACTGCCAACAGCTCCTCCAGGTCCTCTTCACCGCTGAGGAGAGGGAGTACATTTGGCAGGAAGCAAGGAAGTTAATCCTGGGACCTGACGGTCAGCTAGCAGAACATGCACGACCGGAGAGCATCTTACCCCCAACAGGCCAAACTGGGATCCTAACACTGATCACGGTAGGGAGTGTCTCACCACTTATCGCTGAACTCTGTTGGGGGGTTTCCAGGCTGCCGCAAGGCAACCCACAAAATTTATCTAAGGTGAGGGAAGTCACTCAAGGGCCACAGGAATCTCCCACCATCTTTCTGGAGTGTCTCATGAAGGCCTATCGGACATACACCCTGACAGACCCAAAGGCACCAGAAAATCGGAGGGTGTTAGTCATAGCCTTTGTCTCCCAGTCAGGCCCTGATATGAGGAAAAAGCTGCAGAAATTTGAGGGATTTGCAGGAAAAAGCCTGTCAGAGTTAACTGAGGTAGCTCAAAGGGTTTTAATAGCAGAGATTCTTCTGAAGATAAACAAGCAAAGAGGTTGGTCAAAGTCGTGGTTGCAGCCTTGGAAGGACAGAATGCAAGGGAATGCAGAAGGAGGACTCCTTTAGACAGAGACCAATGTGCTTGCTGTAAAAAGAAAGGACATTGGAAAAGGGATTGCCCAGACAAATCGACGAGGCAAACGGGGCCCCCTCCCAACTCGGAGCCACAAGAACCAACTCCAGTGCTCTAGTTGGAATCTGACTGATGGAGCTGGGGCTCTGTAAATACCCCCCTGGAGCCCAGGGTCAAACTTACAGTGGGGGGTAGCCCTGTACACTTCTTAGTGGATATGGGAACAGAGCATTCAGTACTCCAAAGACCCAATGGTCCTCTCCGAAATAAGCATACTCTGGTTCAGGGGGCAACTGGGACTCAATCATACCCCCGAACCACTGAGAGAACTGTGGACTTGGGAAACGGAGAGGTGACTCACTCATTCCTGATAATACCAGACTGCCCACACCTGCTCTTAGGGCGAGACCTTTTGCATAAACTCAAGGCTAATACAGGACTTCAGAAAGTCACAGCAACAGTAGATTTTCAAGAGCCAATCAAAATTCTTGTAAAGGTGGCCCTCCGGGACAAATCTCTAATGGCAGGGGGTGAGTCACCCCCACAAGATTTGGAACTCTTAAGCCAGCTGCGGACTGAAATCCCAGGTGTTTGGGTTGAAATCAACCTGCCAGGGTTAGCAAGGAACCATGCTCTGGGAGTAGTGCAGTTAAAAAGTCAGGCAACCCCCGCTAGGGTGCGCCAATACCCCATCTCCCAGGAGGCCAGAAGTATAGCCAAACATATCCAATGTCTCAGGGAGGCTAGAATCCTGGTGCCCTGCCACTCGCCCTGGAATACTCCGTTACTGCCAGTAAAAAAGGCTGAAACGGGGGATTACCGTTTGGTGCAGAACCTCCGGTAGGTCAACAAGAGGGTGGAGGATACTCACCCAACAGTCCCAAACCCATACACCCTCTTAACTGAGCTTCCCCCGAAACAACAGGTCTATACAGTCTTAGACCTCAAGGATGCCTTTTTCAATATTCCACTGGCCAGACAGAGTCAGCTCTTATTTGCCTTCAAATGGTCAGACTCGGAAAAAGGAGAGCATGGGCAGTTAACATGGACACGACTCCTGCAAGGATTCAAGAACTCTCCTACGCTGTTCAACGAGGCTCTCCAACAAGACCTGCAGTTTTCCCGAAGATGGAATCCCCAGATAACTCTGTTGCAATATGTAGATGACCTATTCATCGCTGCTGACTCGCGAGAAGACTGTCTGCAGGCCACCCAAAATCTCCTGAGGGAATTAGGAACATTGGGATACTGGGTGTCAGTGAAGAAGGCCCAGCTCTATACAACTGCAGCTACCTACCTTGGGTATGTTCTCCAGGAAGATAAGAGAACCCTGTCCAGTCAGTGTGTTCAGGCTATAGTCGGCATCCCGGTCCCGGAAACAAAAAAGCAGGTCAGAGAGTTCCTGGGAGCAGCAGGGTATTGCAGCTATGGATTCCGCGATTTGTTGAAATCACCAGGACCTTATACGAACTTACTAAGGGCCCGGAGAGGGAATTCCAATGGACCCCCGAAAGGGAAAAAGCCTTCCGAACCTTAAAGGAGGCTTAAATTTTGGCCCCAGCGTTGGTCCTACCAGACCCCAGGAAGCCTTTCCACCTCTTTGTGGATGAAAGCCAAAGGGTCGCCCAGGGGGTCCTGACCTAGAAACTTGGTCCTTGGAATAGGCCAGCGGCATATTTGTCAAAAAAGCTAGACCCAGTAGCAGCAGGATGGCCAGCCTGCCTGTGAAACATTGCAGCCATAGCTATGCTGATAAAAGACTCAGACAAGTTGACCCTGGGACAGGACCTAATTGTCACAGTCACACATGCGATAGAGGCCCTTCTCCGGGGATCCCAGCAAAATGGATTTCCAATGCCCAGCTCATCCACTATCAGGCATTGCTTCTCAACCAGCCACGTATCAAGTTCCAGAGAATTGCCACTCTAAATCCCGCCCCCCTGTTGCCGGCGGGGACCTGCGGCAACCATGACTGCATTGAGCTGAGTTTCTCCAGAAGCCTGCGCCTGGACTTGACAGACATTCCTTGGCCAGAACCAGACTTAACCCTCTATACGGACAGCAGCAGCTTCATGGAAAACGGAACCAGGTATGCGGGGGCAGCAGTGGTAACACTGCAGGACACCGTATGAACCGAGCCCTTTCCCCAAGGGACCTCAGCCCAGAAGGCAGAGTTAATCACCTTGACAGAAGCCCTCAAGCAGGCGCAGGAAAAACTGTCAACATTTATACTGACAGCAGGTATGCCTTTGCAACTGTGCATATACATGGGACAATTTACAAAGAAAGAGGGTTGCTCACCACTGAGGGAAAAACTCTAAAAAATAGAGAAGAAATTTTAAACCTCTTGGCGGCAGTCTGGGCTCCAGAGAAGGTGGCAATCATGCATTGCCCAGGTCACCAAGAGGGGAGCTCAAATGAAGCAGTTGGCAATAGGAAAGGGGATCAAACTGCCAAAGAGGTGGCACGCTGCCGCACTGCCTGCCTGCTGGCACTACCTCCTCCACTACTATGTGAACCACCAGTTTACACAGAGGAAGATTTCTGAATAGCACAAAAATTAAAGGCGAGCACAAATTTGGAGGGATGCATGCAACTCCAGGACGGGAGGACCTTCCTCCCCCAAGCCCAAGGGCACAAACTCCTACGGCAACTTCACGAAGGCACTCATTTGGGAAAAACTAAGTTGACTGAACTCAAAAGAAAGGAGTTCTAAGCTGGGCTCGGTGGTTCAGCCTGTAATCCTGCGCTTTGGGAGGCTGAGATGAGTGGATTGCCTGAGCCCACGGGTTCAAGACCCGCCTGGGCAACTTGGCGAGACCCCATCTCTACAATAAATCAAAAATGAGCCGGGCGTGGTAGCGCATGCCTGTAATTTGACTACTCGGAAGGCTGAGGCGGAAGGATCGCCAGAGTTCAGCAGGTCGAGGCTGCGGTGGCCAGGAGCAGCCACTGCACTCCAGTCTGGGTGACAGAGTGAGACTCCAACTCAAAAAAAAAAAGGAGTTCTACTTG
>NW_007113135.1:319476-338497 GCF_000164805.1 Carlito syrichta
CCTCACCTGGATCAGCTGACCCAAGAACTCATCCAAGGCTGCATACCATGCCAACAGACTAACGTCACTAAGGTCACTGTATCCACTCCAGGGACCCGACACCAGGGAGTAACCCCTGGGAGACATTGGGAGATAGATTTTACAGAGGTAAAGCCAGGGCAATATGGATATAAATACTTGTTAGTTATGGTAGACACTTTCTCGGGAACAGTCGAGGTTTTTCCTACAAAAACTGAAAGCGCATCTATAACAGTTTAGAAACTTTTAGGCCGGGCTCGGTGACTCAGCACATAATCGCAGCGCTTTGGGAGGCTGAGGTGAGTGGATTGCCTGAGCCTGTGGGTTCAAGATCTGCCTAGGCAACTTGATGAGACCTCATCTCTACAATAAATAAAAAAAAAATTAGCTGGACATGGTAACGCATGCCTGTAGTTGCAGCTACTTGGAAGGCTGAGGTGGTAGGATCGCCAGAGCCCAGCAGGTTGAGGTTGCAGTGGCTGGGAGCAGCCACTGCACTCCAGTCTGGGTGACAGAGTGAGACTCCAACTCAAAAAAAAGAAACTTTTAAACGACATCATCCCGAGATTTGGTCTACCTATCTCAACTGGATCAGATAATGGGCGGGCCTTTGTCTCCAAACTTACGGAAGGTATAGCAAAGACTCTGGGAATAAATTGGAAATTACACTGCGCTTATCACTCTCAGAGTTCAGGACAAGTAGAAAGAATGAATCAAACACTTAAGGAGACCTTAACCAAATTAACCCTAGAGACCGGAGAAGGATGAGTGACACTCCTTCCCAATGCCCTCCTAAGGGCAATATGTAACCCCTACTTCAAGGGCCTAGCCCCCTTTGAAATCCTTTTCCGGCGGTCCCAAAAGTAGGCCTAGAGAAAGCACTTGAACTGTCTAACCATGATTTACTTCAGTCACTATAGGCACTTCAAAAGGTACAAAACACAGTGACTGAAGTCGTGCGGGCCGCCTTCCAGGAGCCGAGTCTGGCAGACCCTCATCCATTCCAGCCCGGAGACCAAGTATGGGTCAAATGGCACAAAACCGAGGCTCTAACCCCAAGATGGAAAGGCCCGCACGTGGTAATCTTGACTACCCAACGGTGGTGAAGGTCAGCGGTGTTGGTCCCTGGATCCATCATTCCCAACTCAAGAAGGTAGACCCCCTTGCCGAGACCAGCAAGGAAACGTGGATGAAATGGAAGGTCAAGGTCATCAAGCCAGCTGCCAGAAAAAAACCCACTAAAGATACAACTTTCATGGCCCCGATTCCTTAGGTCCATCGTGTAACTGGAGGCAACTGTGTCCCACCTTCCCAGGGAGGCCAGTAGCCCTCCTCATTCTTTTAAGCCTTCCCCAGTGTATAACATATGACCTTCCCCCGCGAAACTCTTCATGGGAACTGGTAAACACTATTACTGAAACTCTAGTTCCCACCTACCTCGAGAATGGGCCCCTGGCCTTTGAATTTGACCTTTGTAGCCTGTGGCCCAATTTAGCCATAACTGAGTATGATTACCGCCCGGCACTGAGTGGTTCAATCCGTTGGAAAAGGGGCTGGGGATGCATTTCCAAGGACATTGAAGATGAAAAACAGGTCGCAACATATAACTTCTACACCTGTCCGGCCGTTGCCCAAAGCCAATACCATAAGACAGGGCACTTTCATTGTGCCAAACGGGGTTGTGAAACACTTTCCCCCTGGAAAACTGAGGACCCCTTCATACGCCTTCAAAGGCAAAGCCGTGCGCCCACTTGCAATCAGCTTGAAACACGCAGACCCCTAAAACTAACCATTATACAATGGGATGCTTATGGCATTCAGAAAATATGGGAAAAGGGCAGAGCATGGGGACTCAGACTGTATGTTTCAGGAAGGGACCCTGGAACAGAGTTTGCCATACGAAGGAAAGTTATACCCCATGTCCTTTCCCCTATGGGGCCCAACCGTAATCTCCTTCTGCCAAACCCTCAGGCAAGACCTCAGGCCCCCAAACCCACTCAGGACAAGCCCAGATCAGTTAATTTAACAACTGTTGCTGCAACCTCAAAGCCTATTGCAACCTTAAAGCCTACAAGCCAATTGCTACTCTTCCAATTACCCACTTGAGAAAGAAAATCTTTACCTCCCTGTGTTAGCAGCAGTCCAAAGGCCGGCCATTGCCACCCAACCAAACTTGGCCAGGGGCTGCTGGCTATGCCTAGATCCCAGCCCCCCATATTATGTGAGGGTGGCTGTAAACTCCTCAATAGGTGATACCGGGGGGCACACACAAGTTCTTAACCATACTACTACCCAACTCAGGGGATTATGTTCATGGGGACAGAATCCTGCTCTCACCCGGGGAGATCTCCAAGGGCAAGGAGCCTGTCTCCACACTTCATCCTATAACATAGAAAGCTCCCCCCATCGGGAAGCTTGTTTGGCTTCTTCCAGAATAAATGCCTCCCAGCTGGGCACTCCTGAAGGCCTTAATACGGTTGTTGCACCCCCCACTACCTGTTTTGCCTGCACACGGGGTATCACCCTATGTGTTGCCCTAGAACTCCTCAAAGACAGCTCTCTGAGTTCTGTGTTTTGGGGCACATATTGCCCCAGGTGTACATTACTGAAGGGCCCACAGGATGTAAACAACTGGAACTCCAGAATTTTAGACAAACCAAGAGGGTCCCCATCCTAGTACCTATCCTTATCGGATTGGGAATCGCAGGGTCAGTCGCCGTGGGGGGCGCTGCACTGGCCACAGCAGATCAAAATCTTAAGGAATTAAGCAGGCATGTTGACACAGATCTGTCTAACCTTGAGAAAAGTATATCTCAATTAGAACAACAAGTAGACTCTTCAACTAAGGTGGTGCTCCAGAATAGGAGGTGATTAGACCTCCTGCTCATGAAAGAAGGAAGGTTCTGTGCAGCATTAGGAGAAGCCTGTTACTTTTACGCCAACAGGTCCAGAATAATCCGGGAGACACTCACCCTGGTCAGAGAAAATATTCACCACAGAGAATCTAAAAGACAGGCTTCAGAAAACTGGTACCAATCCTTATTTTCCTAGTCCCCATGGCTCACAACCTGGTCTCAGCCATTGCTGGACTTCTGCTCTTAATCTTAATATTTGTAACCGTGGGGCCATGCCTAATTCAATGTCTTCTAAATTACATAAGGAACAGGCTAACAACCACAAACCGGATGTTACTGGGAACCCAAGTTAAGTCCTGCACGACAAGTCAATGATTTGACTCTAGGAACAACTCAAAGAGGGGAATGTTGGGAGGTGATGAATTTTTTAAGAAGTGATGAATTTTATACCCTGTGGCATGTAAAAGTTTTGCATTTATAATCTCCCTATATAATGTACAACGTAGAGAATTTGTAACCCCACATATTAGGTGCTGTGCAGTGATGTCACTCAGCTGGAATGTGCTTCCAGGAGGGGTCTCTAGGAGATGCTTTATTTGGAAGGGAATGCACACTCAGGAGGGTCTCTAGGAGATACCTTATTTGGAAGGGACCAAGTGGCTACATTAGATTAGCTAACTTGCTCATTCTGCTTCTGTAAACCCCGCTGGCATTATGTGATTGGTATATTTGAATTTCCTGGCTCGCAAGGTGGGCGGGCTCTGACCTATTTAAGGGCAGCCTCTGCCATAGCTTGGGGCCCTCACTTTGTGTCTGCGTGTCTGGCGAGCGGTCCCGGCCGGCTGAACCTTGGCTAATAAACCTCTCCCTTGTTAAATTGTGTGTCCACGCCGTGAATTAAACACTCAGACCCCACTCCAAGACCAGCCAGAGCAAAACAGTGAGATCTCATCTCTACAAAAATATTTAAAAATTAGTCAGGCATGGTGGTCCTACCTACTCAAGAAGCTTAGATGAAAGGATCATTTGAGTCCTAGAGTTCGGGGCTGCAGTAAGCTACAATTGAGTCACTACACTCCAACCTAGGCAACAGAGCATGAACCTGTCTCTAAAATAAATAAATACACACACATTTACTCATTATTTAATCCCTTTTTTTAAAATTAAAAATCAGAATCCATTACTCAAATATTTTTTCCTTCACTGCACACACTCAAATCTATAAACATAAGATTGTAAGTGGCATGTCTGATACATACTTGGATTTTCAAAGTAAATGATCTTCAGCAACAGTGCCCAAATTAAGCCCATTTAATTAATTCAATTAATTTTTAAAATTAAAAAAACATATCAGCTTAAATCAGTAATTTATGAAAACAGTAATTTTATCAGGGGAATGCCAATCAGTACTAAGAAATTTCTCTTTTAAATCTCCAGCATCTTGCACAAGCTGAGGATAGAAGAAACAAAACTGAAGAATTTAAATATACTTCCTTTAAATTGGGAAGAATTCATCCCAAAACTACTTGTGAGGACAACATAAGCCCACCATAGCTTCTTCTGGGTTCCTTATTCCCCAACACACATGAAAGCAGCAAACTAGGAACGCACCCAACTATGAAAGCAGACAATCAGGGGAAATCTTCAGGTGGAAAGACTGCAGTGCGGAATGGGCTCATGCCATTAAACTGGCCCAAAGCACTGGGGAAGCATAATCCTCAAGTCAGAATAAGAGTAATTTAGAAAGAAATTCAATGAATGGAGATAAATCACAGAGCTAAATAAATTACATTTCAAAGCAAGATTCAGTGCCAAAGGTAAAGTTTACCTTCAAATAGTTTTCATTCAATATATGATACTTGAGTATCCACTGTGCTCAGGAACAACGCGACAACCAGTTAGCCAGTTTCTCTAGCCAGAAATTTCGGACTTCCTCCCATTCTTTTTACCTCCCAGTCACTGTAGTAACCAAATCTTATCTATTCTGCCTCAAAAATGTCTTCCTCTTATATCCTGTCTCTTTACTCCTACTGTCACTGCTTTAGCCTTTTCATATCTTCTCACGGCAGTCCATTCCGTAACACTGATGCCAGACTTCTATTCCCTAAGGTGTTACTCGTTCAAATATTACTGAATGCTTGCTATGTGACAGGCAGGTGCTAAGGATACAACAGTGTAAAAAAGAATGGACTTGTCATGAAACTTGTATTGCAGTAGGAAAGATAATAAAGCAGAAAAATAATATATGATAAGAGAAATAATGATAATTACTACAGAAACAATATTAAAAAAGGAGAGGACAAAATTGAAAAGGGGTATAGAGAAAGGGTTAGAGTCTTAGACCTGGTGGCCAGGAAAGACCTCACCAAGAAGGTGATTTCTGCGTAAAGGAGATAACATTCCAGGCCAGAAAACAGCCCTAAGGCAGAGGAAGGCTAGTGTGGCTGAAAAGAAGGAACAAAAACAAAAGGCAGAGTTATAGGAAATTAAGTCACAGGTAGCCAGAAACAGATCTTTCAGATTCATGAAGAGACACAAGTTTCTCATCAATTCCTGCTGCTCTCTTACTTAAAGCCCACACTTGGTACCTCATTGCCAAAATTCCTCATGCAAACCTCCATTATGTGTCTTTTCCAGTCTACCTTCCAACACTCTCTCCTCACTCACTCATCCTCTCAAGTACTCAACCTTCAGCCACAACAATGGAAAAGGTATCCACAATGGAATGGAGGCATTATCAAATTTCATCCATCCAATTCCAACCTTCACATGTGCCACTAGAGTACAGAATCCCTAACATTTTCAGGAAATATAGGAATGTACGAGCAGGATAAGATGACTGAGACCAATGTTCTATGGCATAAATACTTTTTAAAAATTAGCATAAACTGTATTAACATGCAGTTAATAATTAGGAAAGACATGGAGAAATGCTGATGTCAACCTGTTTACATTTAAAGTACAATAAGGTGATTTTTCAAATAATAAAACATACAAGAAACTGACAAATCAAACCACAACACATAACTGTAACCCAAACTTAACATATTTCCATGAAAAACAAGAAAAAAATCAAAGAACAAAAATTCACAAAAAACTTTAAAAAAATAAAATATTTCTGATTCTACTTGTTGCTTTGGTATAATCTTTAGCAATATAAATCTCTTAACATTTGAGTTGCTACTTCAAAGAGAAGGTAGTTTTCATATCTCAGTTTAGACAATTCCACTCAACTGTCTCATTTATTCAGTGACAGCAGTATGTGTAGAGTGGGAATTCAATGGTTTTCAGCCCTAATAGCTGCATAATCTTGGGCAAGACTTTCTACCTCTTATCTGTAAATTGGTATGGTATTTTCTTTTCTTTTTTATTTATTTTTTGAGTCAGAGTCTTACTCTGTCACCCAGGCTGGAGTGCAGTGGCACTCTCACGGCCACCGCAGCCTCAACTTGCTGGGCTCAGGCAATCCTTCCACCTCAGCCTTCCAAGTAGCTGGGACTATAGGCATGGACCACCATGCCTGGCTTTTTTTTTTTTTTTTTTTTATTGTAGAGACGAGGTCTCAAAAGTTGCCCAGGCTGATCTCAAACTTGTGGGCTCAGGCAATCCTTTCACCTCAGACTCCTAAAGATCTGGAATTATAGGTGTGAGTCACCGTGCCTGGCCAGTATTTTTTATACAGGTTAAATGAGGCAAGACACGTTAACCGTCCTTTTCCTTTGTAAAACACAGAATGCACGCAGAGGTAACATAACTGTTACTTAACAAATGGTTCACTGAAGACGGTTTACATGACTTCATATTCTCTTTAAGTAAAATATAGATATGCGCACACCTGTATATATAGTGATAGCATGAACTGCTGCAGAAATAAAAGGAGGTAAACATTCCTTAACTTAGGACAGTTAAACTATACTAGGGAAACAACTGTAAAAAGTTCATCAACAATACAAGGCCTTATATTATTAAGTTTCACATTAGGAATGCCAGCAATAAGCATGAAAGTAGGTGAAAGAAAAGAATGATCATTGTGAGCCAGAGTGAGCTAGAAGCTGGACTTTCATGACTGAGTAGGACTTAAGGAGATGACGCAAGTATAAATGGCAAGTTGATTCTAGACAGGGTAACAGTCATGATCAAAAGAGTACAGAAAATATAAGGTATAAAAAAGACTGACTTGGATAAAGCAGGACGTTTCTGAGTAAGAGTTATAGGAAACAAGGCTAGAGAAGTTAGACCAGGTCAGGTCTTGGCAAATTAAGTTCTAATCAGTCCTTTAAGAAAATAAGTATGACAATAGGATGCGGTTGAGAGCAAGACAAAGAAAACAGTATATTTACCCATTAATTCAACAAATATCTATTGAATTTCTACAAATTCCAAACATTTCAGATGCTTACTTAATAAATATAGAAAACATTGTCTTATCAATAGAAGTATATATTCTTTGTCAGCACCCGTTAGATATAGTCATGCATCCCTTAATGATAGGGATTGTGCAAACACCAAAGTGTGCACTTACACAAACCTAGATAGTATGGTCTACTACACATTTAGGCTATAGGGGTTGCCTACTGCTGCTAGGCTACAAACCTGCATAGCATGTTACTGTACTGAATACTGTAGGCAACTGTAACACAATAGCAAATATTAGTGTATCTAAACATTAAAAAGTACAATAAAAATACTGTATTATAATCATATGCAACCACCATCATATATGTACATGGTCCATAATTGATTGAAATGTCATTACGCAGCACATGACTGCAGTTATAAAATCTGATCAAAATTCAACCCTCTAAAATAAATGTCAGTATTCTAGAGCAGAGGTTAGCAAACTTTTCTCACAGGGTCACACAGTAAATATTTCAGAACTGTGTGCTATACATTCTCTTATCACAACTATACAGCGTAACGGTCATGTTCAAAAGAGTACAGAAAATATAAGGTATTAAAAAGACTGACTTGGATAAAGCAGGATGTTTCTGAGTAAGAGTTATAGGAAACAAGGCTAGAGAAGTTATTCCAGAAGCTAAGAAACAGGAAATATTAAATTATTCAATATTAGGATAAACTGAATTAAGCTCAGATGAATGTAATACATATAGTTTTATGAAAATAAAATTTAAAATCTCAAATGTGTAATTTTCTAGGAAAATAATAAATCATTTAAATTGCCTAAAGAAAACCTGAACAAATCTATAATAACAAAAAAATAAAGAGCCAAGAAACCCAAATCAGCCATTTTTATGTCTGAATTCTACTAAACTTTCAAGGAAAAAAAATAAACTTTATATGATACACAAGTACCATAAAAGATGGAAATTATCACAATTCATCTTGCAAAGTTAGTATAACCCTAACATTAAAAAACACTGGGGAGAAAGAGTGACAGCGATGGAAACAGGTGTGAAAGTATGAGTGTGAGTATATATGTCTACCTGATAAGAAGTATTAGCTATTAATTACTGAACTGCTACAAATTTCTGGAATATAAACAAAATCAGTCAGTTTAGATGAGTCTCAAATGCAATTTCAAGGTTTTAGTGCTCTCCAGTCACATTTTATTTTACAGCCCAGTATACTCTGCCACCAAATCAGAATCCTTATTCCCTGTCAGAAAGCCACTTTTTGTCACTTCCTCAAATGACTTGTCATTCCAGCATCGACTCAAAAGTCTAAAGTCCACTGCAAACCTGTGAAATCAAAATAGGCTGCCTACTTCCAAGATACAACAATGGGACAGGCATCAAGTACACATTCTCATTTCAAAAAGGAGATAGGCAAAAAGAAAGGAGTAACTGGCCCAAGCAAGTCCAAAATTCAACAGAACAGACACTACATCTTAGAGTTCCAGAATAATCCTTTGAATGGGCATGGTGGCATGTGCCTGTAGTCCCAACAAACTTAGAAGGCTGAGGTAAGAATCCAGCCTGGGTAACAGAGCAAGACCCTGTCTCTTGAAAAAAATCAGACAAAACAAAAAGAATAATATCACTCCTTTGCTTCCTCTGGACACACTATGGCTAGGGGGTGTGGAGAGATGAGCTCCCAAGGCCTCAGGTAGCCCAGCCCCCATGGCTTCACTGGGCTCAGCCCACACAGCTGCTCTCATAGGCTAAAGCTGCAAACCTGTGCCTTGCTTTGCCAGGCAGGCATTGCATGTTGCTGTTGCACGCAGCTGGCGGCTCCAGCAACGACCTCACTTCCAGTCTCCACGAGGCATTGCCCTGGTAGGGACTCTGTAGCAGCTCCACTCCACAGCAAGGGCAAGCTTCTGCTTGGGCCTGTGGACTTCTGTGACAATATCTAGATCTAGGTGGAGAAAGTCATGCTTCGATAGCTCTTGCATTCTGCATGCTTGCAGAACTGGCACCATATGGACACCACTGGGCTTACTGCTCCAGAGCTGCACCAGGAATTACACCTAGGACCACTATGGCTACACTGTGGTGCTGCTAAGGTGTGTGATTTGTGCCTTCCAGAGAGGTGGGCTGAGCTGCACCTAGGACCGTTGGACACAGCTGCAGCAGCCAATAGCCTGCACTGGGATGTAGGGAGCAGACCCCTGAGACCCTGGGCGGCAACTCAGCCCTAACCATCCTGCTCTCCATCCTGCCCTCCAAGGGTCCTGGGACGGTGATGAGTGGGGCAGCTAGAAGATGTATGAAATGCCTTGGGGCCAGTTACTCACTGCCTCCAAGAGGAGCACCTGGCTCCCTCTATTCAGGCTCATCTCTTCAGTACTTCATCTCTGAGCTACACTCTTGTTTTGTTTTTCCAAACACACATTTCCATTCTTACAGGGCCAGGCTGTAAATATTTGAAACTTTTATGCTCGGCTTCACTTTTAATGTGAAGTCTTTTAATGTCACTCTTTAATGTCACTTTTAATGTCACTCTTTAAGTCATCCTTTAGCTCCTGTAAAGTGGCCAGAAGTAACTGCACAGCATTTTGAACACTTGGTTGCTTATATCTTCGCCAGAAATCCTAGTTGTCATTCTTAAATTCCACCTTTCTTAAAGTCCTAGGGCATGAACATATTGTAGTCAAGGTCTTTGCTACTAACAGAATATTCCTCATTAATGCCCAAGACCTCATCAGAATGACCTTTATTGTTCATTTTTTCCTTTTTCCTTTTTTTTGAGTCGGAGTCTCACTCTGTTGCCCAGGCTGGAGTGCAGTGGCTCATGGCCACTGCAGCCTTGACCTGATAGGTTCAGGCGATCCTTTCACCTTCCAAGTAGCAAAGGCATACGCCACCAAACCTGGCTAACTTTCAGTGATTTATTGTAGAGATGAGGTCTTGCCAAGTTGCCCAGGCAGGTCTCAAACCCGAGTTCAGGCAATCCTCTCATCTCTGCCTCCCAAAGTGCTGGAATTATAGGCGTGAGCCATTGCTCCTGGTCCACTGTTCATATTTCTATCAGCATTCTGGTCATGCCTATGTAAGTAATCTCTAAGATTGCGTTTTCTTTTGTTCTAGGGTCTTCTTTTGAGTCCTCACCAGAACTGCCCCTTATGATCTATATTTACGGCAATACAGGCTTTTCCCAGTCTGCCCCTCCAAATTCTTCCAGCTACTACCCATTATACAGTCCCAAAGCTGCTTCTACATTTTCAGGTATTGTTATAACAACTTTACTTTCTCGGTACCAATTTTCTGTCTTAGTCCATTTTGTTGCTATAATAGAATATCTGAGACTGTGTAATTTATAAAGAAAAGAAATTTATTTTGGCTCACAGTTATAAAGACTAAGAAGTCCAAGACTGGGCAGTCCATCTGCTGAGGGCCTCATGCTGCTTCAACTCAAGGCGGAAAGAGGAAGGGCAAGTGGGTGCATGTGAGAGAGACAGGGGACAATGGAGTATGATCTGCTTTATAACAACCCACTCTCACAAGAACTAATATAGTCTCTCGAGAAAGATATTGATCCATCTTAAGGGCCTAATCCCCTCCTAAAGCACCACTTCCCAACATCATCCTCAGATTCCATGCCCCAACAGGAGTTTTGGTGGGGATAAACCATAAAAGAAAGAAAAAAGATATTTTACAACAAAATACACTTGCATTAAATATCATTGTACACATATAGTTTATTATGAGCATTTGTTATTCAGAGAGCAATAAAAATTTTAACTAAGATCAGTACCCAGTGGACCAAAAAAAAAACCCCACCAGTAACAAATGCTTCTAACAAGGTGCCTTTATTTACAGATGAACTGATTTTTGCTCATGAGGTAAACAGAATTTAGCCAGAATTCAAATATCAAGCAATCAGTACACTATACTCAGTACTCAATGATTAATGATAAATACTTGTTGACAGAAACTAAAAGCATGATCAATAAAACTTGATAAATTAGATTTCATCAATATTAAAAACTTTTGCTCTATAAAAGACCATGTTAAGAGGATAAAAACACAATCTATGTACTATGAGACTATTTTTTCAAGTCATATATCTGACAAAGGCTATAATATATAAAAAACTCGCAAAACTCAACACACACACACATACACATACATTCAGTTATAAGATGGCAAAATGACATGAAGAGGTATTTCACCAAAAACATACAGATGCCAAAAAGCACATGAAAAGATGATTAACATGATTAGCCACTACAAATATGCAAAACACTTAATGGGTACAACGTATGTTATTCAGGCGATGGACACCCTAAAAGTCCTGACTTCACCACTAAGCAATCTACGCAAGGAACAAAGTTGCATTTGTACCCCATAACTATATGCAATATAAACAATAAAAATGTAAGGCTGCAATGAGCTCATTGCAGCCTTACATTTTTATTGTTTATATTGCATATAGTCATTTTATCCAAGTAGGTAAAATGAAAAGCAGTGGCACCACCAAACAGTGTTGACGACGAGGAAAAACTGAATCGCTTATAACTTGCTGGTGGGAATGTAAAATGGCATAGCCACTCTGGAAAAGAACTGGCACTTCCTTAATAAATTAATAAGCAACTAAAACATGACCCGGCAACTGCACTACTGGAAATTTGCCCCAAAGAAATGAAAACATGTTGATTCCAAACCTGTACACGTTTATAGCAGCATTATTCAAAATAACCCAAACTGGAAACAGTGCAGCTGTCTTTCAAGGGCAAATGGTTAAACAAACAGTGGTGTAGCCATACCATGGAATACATGCCATGACAAGCATTAAATATTGATACACAACAACCTGGATGAGTCTTAAGGTTACATACCGTACAACTTATATATAAATAACACTTGAAATAACAAAATTTTAAAAACAGATTAGCAGGTACTATCAGGGGTTATGAGGGAGTGGGGAATAAGAGGGAATAGGATGCAGCCATAAAACGGCAACATGGGAATCTCTGGTGATGGAAAGGTCCAGCATCTTCACTGTTATCAGTGTCAGTTTCTTGGTTGTGATAGCATACTACATAGCTTTGTAAGATGTATTTGGAGAAATCCAAATAAAGAGTGCAGGTGTGGCCAGAGAAATGCTTAGACCCAGGCGTTTGAGACTGCTGCGAGCAACGATCATGCCATTCACTCCAGCCTGGGCAACAGAAGGAGACTCTGTCTCACACACACAGATCTCTCTGTATTATTTTTCACAATTGTGTGCAAATCTACAATGATATAAAGATTAATAGTTTAATTTAAGCAATATCTGCTGTCATATTGTTCACAAGTCCTGAGAATTACAAGGTCTGTAAGTTACAAGAAAAACCATTTTCCATAAAAACAATCTCTAATCAAGTTTAGGTTTTCTAATCACTGTTGTTTCTTACATTAGAAACAAAGATTTTGCTAACAAGATGAAAGGACATAAGCAATGGAGTCAATATAGCCAAAGAGCAGCCATTTTAACATTGCTTAACTTTGCCATGTTTTTTGAGCAGTTCACTTTAATTCACCCAATAGTCAAGGACAGAACGCCTTTCTCAAAGGTAGCTATTGATAATTGCTCTACAGTCACCCCTGAGCTTGTTTTGTGCTAATTAGCTTTTCTATTCCAAGTATTTGCATAAGTAAGTTAACCTAATCAGCCCCTCATGACCTTTGTGACACAGACCCTGTTAACATGGCAACAGTCATGTGACTAACCCCACCCACCTGCCTGCTGAACACTACCTGTGCTTACCTGTCCCCTTCATGACGATGTGGAACAGACCACAACCCAATCACCTTAACAGCCTGCCCTTCATCAAAGAGAATGTTTAAAAACATCCAACTTCAAGCAGTCATCTGACATGCTTTTGCAAAGCCCCCTGCTCTACCTTGAGGAGGTAAATCTTCTCTCTCTAATTTATATTCTAAGTAAGCTATATTTTCCAATCTAACATCTATGCAATTCTTTGCATCTTTTGCACAGTACCAGATCGCAAACCAAACCCCCCAGTGGGTCTGTGCTAACATTTTGGAGGTTCCACTGGGATTGTGACCTAACATAAAAGCTTTATTTCACTCATTCTATGTCTAGTCTGAAGAGAAAACCCTGAATCCACTGAGGAATAATTCACAATACAAAGGTAATATGATCTCCTTAGAAGCCTGTGAAGAAAGGGCTTAGGAGGAACCACTTCAAATAAAAGACAACTCAAGACAAGACCCTGCATTCCATTCCCATCAAGGGTTTATCAGCCAAAGCTGATTAATAAACCACTGAAAAAGACTAAAACTCTATGCCACAGCACAGTGAACAAAAACTTAATTTAAAAATGGAACTTAAAAAAGAATTTTTTTTTTTTAAGAATTACAATGTTAAATGTAAATTTATAGCAGCCCATACATTAGTAAATAGCATGCTAATCTTTTCTTTCAGGCTAGGCACATTAAATACTATTGTACACATATAGTTTAGAATGAAATTTAAAAATCTGTAAGTGAAGCAAGAGTGCTAAGTCCATTCAATAGGGAAAGAACTGCTTCCTCAACAAATGGTGCTAGGACAATCAGATTTCTAAATGCAAACTAATGAATTTTGACTGATATCGAGACCCTCTAATGTCTGTCCATATTGTCACAGCCCCTAGAGATGGGCATGACCAGGGCACAAGCGCTCCTGTACACTCCTGAACAATATTCCTGAGCGCTAATAACAGGTGTGCTTCCCTTATCTCCTATGCACTCCCAGTGAGTGGCTTTAGGGGATAGTTGACTTCCCTGTAGTCTATGCCCCATCAACTGAAAGACACAAATCTCCTTTTACTTCCTTCTTCTGGGTGGGTATAAGTTTGAATAATATAGTATCAATGTAATCGCAAGCCTTGTGAATTTTATAACTTTTTATAACTTTTGTATCAATGTAATCGTAAGCTTTGTGATTTGTATAACCTTTGCATAATACATGATGTCTTAGGTCCTTTACTCTATGGCAAGCTTCACTGCCACTTCTGCTGGGCCCTACTGATAAAAGCTATGAGATACCTCTGATACCTGGCACCAGGAAGTCTGGACAGAAAAATGTCACTATCAATAAATGCAGCTAAAACTCAAGTTCTATACAATGCTCTGTTGGTCACGTAGCTAATGTATAGGTACTAACAACTCTGGAGTATAAAAGTGAACTGTAAAAGCCTAGAGGGTGAGCAGAACCATTATGAAAGACCTCGAGTCTGGCTCTACTCCCTGGATTCGAACTCAGAAATAAACTTCTTTCTACCAGTTCCCTGCCCCTTTGATTTACTGGTATCAAGAGGAGCAGTTGAGTGTTACTCAGACCATAACAGGACCCCTCACTCACACCATGTACAAAAATTAATTCCAAATGGATCAACCACCTAAATGTAAGAGCTAAAACCATGAAATTCTTAGAAGAAAACACAGGGATAAATCTTCATGATCTTGAACTTGGCAACGAATTCCTATATATGATGCTCAAAGCACAAGCAACAAAAGAAAAAATAAATTGGACTTTATCAAAATTAAAAGCTTCTGTGCATCAAAGGACACTATGAAATAAATGAAGATATCACCCCCCCATAATAGAGAAAATATCTGAAAATCATATAACTGATAAAAGATTAATATCCAGAATGTATAAAGAATTCCTCCAACTCAACAAAAAAAAGAAAAGCAACTGATTAAAAAAACAAAGAACTTAGCCGGGTTCGGTGGCTCAGCCTGTAATCCTGTGCCTTTGGGAGGCTGAGGTGAGTGGATTGCCTGAGCCCGCGGGTTCGAGACCCACCTGGGCAGGCGAGACCTCATCTCTACAATAAATCAAAATATCAGCTGGGCGTAGTAGCGTATGCCTGTAATTCCGGCTACTCAGAAGGCTGAGGCGGAAGGATCGCCGGAGCCCAGCAGGTCGAGGCTGCGGTGGCCGGGAGCGGCCACTGCACTCCAGTCTGGGCGACAGAGTGAGACTCCAACTCAAAAAACAAAAAAACAGAACAAAGAACTTGAATAGACAGTTCTCAAGAAAATATACAAATGTTCAATAATGAAAAGATGCTCAACATCACTAAATATGACAGAAAGACAAACCAGAACTACAAGATACCATTTCACACTTATAATAAAAAAACAAATAAAATGAAAATCATGAGTGCTGGCAAGGATATGGAGAAACTGGAACCACTATGCCACGGTAGAAGGTGTTAGGTACAGAGGGTCCAGACAGGGCACAACACCAATAACCAGAGATCCAAGTAACACAAAGAGTTGCAACACAAAGAAGCGAAGAAAGAAAAGTTTATTTAAAAGTAAATTAGAGAGAGAAAGAGAAGGGAGAAAGAAGATTCACCTCCCCAAGGTGGGGGAGGGGACCAAAGCCAGGTAGCACGGCAACAGCCACAGCCCAAAGAACATATTGCCGCACCAGAGTCTTGCAAGACAATGGCCAATGGCTGCTTGTAGTGGAGTTCTTTTAAACCATTCCCCTTGATTGGGTGGTGGTCTGCTCCACCACATCACAAAGGGGCAGGCAGGCACAGGTGCTGATGTCAGGTGATGGACAGCAGGCAGATGGGTGGGTTAGTCACATGATTGCTGCCACAGTGGGTCCAAAGGGTTGATTAGGTTAACTTGGAGGGTTTGGGCCCAGAGGGATTTTTCCTGCAAGAGACCTGTTAGACATTTGTAATAAAACTCCTTGACCGAAGGTAGTCAGATTATCACTTTTATGGCTTTGGCCAGCCAACAGCTTCCACTATGACAAGGAACCAAAGGCTTTCCCTTGACACAGAACCTAAAACTTGACTAGAGATTATTATGCTGAACCATGAATTGAAATGTTGGGGTGTCCTGGTCTTGCATCTGATGGAGATTTGTGAGGGGGGGTTAGAATAGGCTGCCTCTTGACCTGCAGTAGAATGGCTGAACGCTTTCTAATGGCTATGCTGAGGCAAAAGGACTAAGAATAAGCTGTTTCTTCTAGGTTTCTACAGGTACCACCTTTCAGAAGGAATGTTAAATGGCACAAGAACTATATAAAACAGTTTAGCTCCTTCTTAAAAAGTTACACACAGAATTACCAAATGACCTAGCAGTTCTGTTGTGGGGGGAAAACAGAGAGACTGTGACACCAAGGCTACCTGAGGAAGTAGCATTTTATTAGCACCGGGGCAACTGAGTGGGCTAATGCTCCAAGGCTGAGCAACCCGGAGAAAGAAAAGAGGGGTTTTATATGTTAGTTTAGGTAAGGGAGGGGGCTCAGGTTGTATGGCTGTACATTTTTCTTTGGAATTTGCAAGGTAGTATTTAGCAAAACCAGATTTTCAAAGAACAGGTTATCTCCAGGGTATACATGACAAGCAGGGGTTGTAAACCGATAACTTCACAAAAAGAGGATGGGGATGGGGGGGTAAGGTTGTGAACTGATTACTATCTTGTATCTCCAGGAAAGCAGCCTGTGGCTATTTGGTTTTCTCATGTCCCATGTCTAGCAGGTTTGGAGCCTGCAGGCTGATTTTTTTTTTAAGGAATAATTTTAACTGTTTTTAGCCCCTCTCTGCCACAGTTCCACTCCTAGAACTATTTCCAAAATAACTGAAAACAGGGACTCACACACTCATATACCAATGTTCACTGTAGCATTATTCACAATAGCTTAAAAAAAAAAAAATGGAAAAACCCAAATGCCCACCAATGGAAGAATGGGCAAAAAAACTGTGACACATACATCCAGTAGAATATCACTTATCCATAAAAAGGAATGAAGCTCATAGAACACTCTAATGCGTGAAAAAAACCCTGAGAACATTATGCTGGATTAAATAAGCCAGACACAAAAGGACAAATACTATATGACTGTACTTCTGTGAAACATTTAGAAAGGGCAAGTGCACAGAAACGGAAAGCAGATTAGAGGTTACTAGGGGGTAAAGGAGAGGGGGAAATGGGAAATGATTGATGAAAACAGAATCTGTTTGAGGTAATAAAAATAGAAAAAGTGAAGATGGTTGAACAACATTATGAGTGTAATTAATGCCAATAAATTGTATATTTTTAAATGGCTAAAATGGTGAAATTTTTGTTACATATATTTTAATGCAATTTAAAAAAACAAACAAACAGCCCCTGGTCTATGACACAAGGAGAAGAGAACATTTCAACAGCCAACTTCACAGGATCACCACAGGAAACAATTCTTTCCTGAGATGAGCTTATTTACAAACAAAAATTATAGTTCAATAAGGTTCCTTATATCCATTCCTAGGAATTTTATGGTTATTGTCATTACAAATTGAATTTTTTTTCTCATTTACACTTCTAATCAGTAAATATTGGCAGATTAAAAGGGCAATCACCTTGCAAATTATATTATTTCTATTAAATGTTTACTAGGTTATTTGGGGTTTCCACCTAATTTAAAAATAATACAGATATTGTCTTTTCCAATACTTGCACTCATCATTTTATTTTACATTTTTATTGTATTACTAGAATTTCCAAACTATTTTGAAAAAGGGTGGTAAAAAGAAAAATATCTGTCTGTTTTAATGAAACTGGCCACTACATTTTTTGTTTAGAATATTTAGTTGTTGGATTTTGTCAATAGTCTTCAAAGGATCCTATTTCTATTTTAATGATGTTTTAATGGCTGGTCAGTTTCATAAAATGCTTTTTCACCATATAATGTTCTGTTAAATTTCTGATGTAGAAGCATCTTTGTACTCTTGGAATAAATTTTGCTTGCTGTAGCATATTCTCAGCGATTATTTATATATAAATGTTATACTTTGCTAACTTTTGTTTCTATATCTCCTGCCTTCATCACATTCCCCTAAAGGTCGTGTTATGCTTATGACACTAAACTTTCTGAATGATTAAACACTTGAAATGGCCAGTATCCTACCAAACCACCACAACCCTGACTGCATACTTGAGTGATGGTTTACCAAACCAATGACACAATAATACCACTGACACAAAACAATGACACAACAGCAGCATTACTTGACTCACAGGAGCATAGTTCAACTTTTATTCATTAATTGTGTAGTTTAAGGTGGTAAAGTTTGGGTAAAAGCTAAGAGGTCTATGTAACATTTAATCTTTAGAAAATACAGAAACACATAATTTCTTTATAGTTCATTTAATTCAAAAGAACCCCACTGTTTTTTTGTTTTGCTCTGTTTTGCTTTTCACAGTACTTTGGAGTATCTTCTAGCACCTACAAGCATCAGAAAATAACAGTTCTCCGGTGAAAAATCTGAATTGATTAAATTAACACACTCAAAGCTAATATTCACATGTTCTTATGGGGGAAACTACCTGATAATATTTGTTACTACTTAGTATAAAAACTATTTCTGCAAAATATCTAGTGGCCTACAGAAAAATTCAGATCAGCTACAAAAAAGACAAATTAGGACAGACAATTCTCTTTATTATAAATGTTTTTTTTTGTAAAGCAGGATTTATTAAGAGGACAGAAAAGCTCCCACAGTGGGAGGGGACCCGAGGGGGTTGCCCATAAATGCTTTTTAAGCTAAATACCAAATTGATCACAAAATAAAACCAAATTATTATGCCCATGAGAAAATGTTTCTTATTAATCTTAAGAATAAGCCGCTGGGCTCGGTGGCTCAGCCTGTAATCCCGCGCCTTTGGGAGGCTGAGGTGAATGGATTGCCTGAGCCCGCGGGTTCGAGACCCGCCTGGGCAGCGAGACCTCATCTCTATAATAAA
>NW_007113135.1:338589-378829 GCF_000164805.1 Carlito syrichta
GGCCACTGCACTCCAGTCTGGGCGACTGAGTGAGACTCCAACTCAAAAAAAAAAGAATAAGCCATGAGCTGAAGTTAATATAAAGAATAAAGTATTTACCCAATTATTCATTAAGGATTAAAGAAAAAACTACAATAATAAAAACACTAATGTTGTCATTTCATAAATACACTTTCCTTTTCATATAAATTTATTGTTGCCTTAGAATAATCTCTTAGCAGTAGTAAAAAACATACTGTTTCTCTACAAATAGAGTTCTTTCCATACAGAGTACAAAGCACTATTTTTATAGCAACTCTAAATTGTTAACAACTTCCATGAAAAACCACTGAGAATAAATATTAGCATAAGACTCCTAAAAATCATTATTGACATATTTAAGTATCTAGAAAAATCAAAGGAATTAGCTATAGTACTACAATAGAGCCTTGACATATATAAATTTAATAATATAATCTCTACAAAAGTAGTCGTTATTCAAAAGTCTAGGACAGAACCACTTGTGATTTTGCGACAGCAAAAACTTGATGCTTGACTCTAAAAATGATAGTATATGAAAATGAGTCACTTATCTGGTCTGAGGTCAAGTAGACACTTGTAAAGTAACTTAAAATGTTTGTAATGTTGTCAAAAGTGAACAACTGAAGGAGGTGTCTATGAAAATGATAGTACTAAGCCAGACAACAAATTTTGGATAAACTAGTTTTTTAATGTCAAATTTGAAAGCAGTGTGAAACTATAACATATATTAGTCCCACTACATATTCAAAAGAAAACATTAAAAAGTGAATGGTGGGGCGAGATCAATGAAAATGAAGAAGTAAGGACATCCAGAAATCCTTTCCTCCGTAAAAACAATTGTCAAACATGGTCAAAATCAACACAGCGAAAGGCTTGCAGCAAATCCATGCAATATTCAAGTATAACAGCAAACTTTACGGTGTTTTGTTTTGTTTTTTGAGTTAGAGTCACTCTGTCGCCACAGTCACCCCAGCGTTTACCTGCTGGACTCCGGCGATCCTTCTACCTCATCCTTCCAAGTAGCTAGAACTACAGGCATGCACAACCACGTTCGGCTAATTTTTTGATATACTGTAGGGCATTGACTTGCTGGGCTCAGGTATTCCTCTTGCCTCAGCCTCCCAAAGTGCTGAGGTTACAGGCTTTAGCCACCACGCCCGGCTGCTTTAAGGTGTTTTAATTTGCTCCAATCCTGTCCACCTCTCTCCAACCATGCAGTAGCAATAACCAACAACCTATAATTATTGTGAAAACCAGCAGCCTGGCAGCCACTGGAAAGGGCAAAAGAGGGCTGTAGCACCTCCAAAGCTTTATTCCCAAAGAACTGTTATTATTTGATCTATCTGGTAGCTCCAGGGAAGATTCTACTCACAAGACTGTCTTTATTTGATCTAACTCAGCACTTGCTCAATGTGAAAAACTCCCTTGGCATAGACTGGAAGTCATTTAAGAAAATATCTGTCTAGTCATGAGTTGCCCACTAAGCAACCAAGCAGAGGCTTTAGTAGCTATGCACAATAAAAAATACAGACAGGAGAGTTAGTTCACAGAAGTCACTAAACAAGGAAACAACAACATAGATCCCTGGTAGGGGAAGAAGACCTAATTTTCATAGATAATACATCATATAATCCAAAATGTCTGGGATTCAACAAAGAATTATGAGACATACAAAAACCAAAAAGGTGTGGCCCATATTCAGGGGTGGGGGTGGGGTCAGGAAATCACGGGGGTCTCTCAGGAAGCCCTGCAGTTGAATGCACTAAGTCACTTTAGATCACCCATCTTAAATACATTCAGAAAAACTAAAGGACACCTCAGTGAAGCTAAATGTAAATATGAGAACAATGCCGCATCAAATAAAGAATATCAATTTAAAAAACAAAAGTTTTTAAAAGAATCAAATAGAAAAACTCTAGAGTTAAGCAACAGAATTGAAATTTTTTAAAAATCAGAGGAACTTGATAGCAGATTTGGGTCAGCAAAGGAAAATAATCAGTGAACTTAAAGGTTGATCAACTGATATTACACAACCTGAGGAACAGGAAAAAAATGAAGAAAAATGAACAAAGTCTAAGAAACCTGTGAGACACCATCAACTATAGCAATACATACACAATGAGAGTCCCAAAGAGAGGAGAGAAAAGAGAAGAAAGAATCTCTGAAAAAATAAAACTGAACCATCAGATCCCAAGCTGTAAAGTAAATGCAATCTAGGAGGGAGTTGGTTTCTTTCATCATATTCCTCCCATTCTTCCCTATACCAAAATCATTTAAGAGAGTGGGAAAGTTACAGACTGCCTTAAAGGGGAAAGAAAAATGCTTCTTTCATTTATCAACATAATCTTTTTTTCCTTTGGGGTTTCTGTAGAGACTTCCATTCTTATGTATGGCTAATATCATAAACAGAAGCATCCATCTTACTACAGACTCTTTTTGCTGAGGAGGCCAAACGACCTGATTAATAAAGGCCACCAATATCCAATGGATGCTGTAAACCCACTAGAAAAATAAATACCTTATTAATGCCTGGTAAATTATAATTAGGAATTTGACTCTACTATAAGGCAAAAGAGTAAAAGAAATATGATTGGCAGTATTATTCAATAGACCTATTCAGTAAACAAAGAATCCTGGTCTACAAAAGAGCATATTTAGAGAAACTTCATGAATTCACAAGTTGGAGAATACCCCATATTGTAGAAAAGTAGCTGACTAGGTTCACTGACTACTTAAGTAACCTGCTCCCACTCACTAACCTCCCAAAAAAAACATTTAAATACCTGCCGAGCAGGTACTTTATGAATTATTCTTTGGAGGCTAGTATTATCGCCATTACAAAAAAATTCACATATCATGTGTTACCAATAAATAGTTGAAGTGTCTACTATATAATATACTGATGATCAATATAGTTTTTTCTCGTTAATTTGGGAGGAATTTCAGGTATTTATAGTGCTACTTACTGCCATATGATCCTATTGGCTAAGTAACCAATAATGTATAATGCGAGTTCCTTTTTAAAAAAATACTGTATGTGTTTTTCAAAAATCTAGACTAGGAACATGCAAGAACTATAAGAGTGTCCCTATTTGGCCTTTGCTGAGATGTTCATTAGAATTCTTAGACTTAGGGCCATGCACAGTGGCTCACGCCTATAATCCTAGCACTTTAGGAGGGTCTACTGGGAGGACTGCTTGTGCCTAGGAGCTCAAGACCAGCCCAGGCAACATAGCAAGTCCTCATCTCTACAAAATAATAATTTAAAAAATTGGCCAGGCACATATGGTGCCTACAATCCTGGCTACTCAGGAGGCTGAGGCTGAAGAATCACTTGAGCCCAAGAGTAGAAGGTTGTGGTGAGCCATGACCGTACTCCAGCCTGGGGGACAGAGTGAGAACCTAATTAAAGAAATAAGTAAATACATAAAAAGCTGGGCACGTTGGCTCATGCCTATAATCTAAGTACTTTGGGAGGCAGAGGCAAGAGGATTGCCTGAGTCCAGGGTTTCAAGATCAGCCTGGGCAACTTGGAGAGACCTTGTCTCTACAATAAAAAAAATTAGCCAGGCATGGTGGTGCACACCTGTGATTCCAGCTTTCTGGAAGGCTGAGGAGGAAAGATCACTTGAGCCCAGCAGGTTGAGGCTGTGGGGACCGTGAGCATACCACTTCACTCCAGCCTGGACAACAGAGTGAGACTCCTACTCAAAAAAACAAACGAACAAAAACTTAGACTTGACCTAATGATATCTTTTGCCAACCCCAATCTATGTTTCAGGAGCTATAACAAAATGCAATGTAATTCTCTAGGTTAAATTCTGCTACAGAATGAGGACATTAGTGAAAAAACTGGTGACTTCCAAATTTAAGTCCAGAGTTTGTTTAACAGAAATGTACCAAGGTTGGTTTCTTAGTTTCAACTAACACTCTTATGATAATACAAGATGTTAACAATGGGGTATATCGAGAAAGGGTTATACAAGAATTGTCTGTACTATTTCCCCATTTTTCTGTAAGTCTAAAATTAGCCTAAAATAAAAAGCTTATTTTTAAAAAATAGACACAGGAAAAATAAAATAACATGAGGTAAAAAAAAAAAAAACCAGATAATAAAAAAAGACAGAATTATGAAACCCAGACCTTATGGCACATTGATACAGATATAGAGTTTAAAAATATGCAACAATTAATACAATACCTTGCCTTGGACCAGACCCTGGAAAACAAGGCAGACAATTCTATAAAGGATATTGCTGGGTAAACTGACAAAACTGGTGGTAAATTGGATAAAACAATCATATCAATGTTGCTATTGTAGTTATAGGAAAGAATTTGTTTGTCCTTAAGAAATTCACATAACCAGGCTCGGTGGCTCAGCCTGTAATCCCAGCACTTTGGGAGGCCGAGGCGAGTGGATTGCCTGAGCCCGTGGGTTTGAGACCCGCATGGGCAACTTGGCGAGACCTCGTCTCTACAATAAATCAAAAACTAGCCGGGCATGGTAGCGCGCACCTGTAGTTCCAGCTACTTGGAAAACTGAGGCAGAAGGATCGCCGGAGTCCAGCAGGTTGAGGCTGCGGTGGCCAGGAGTATGTCACTGGACTCCAGTCTGGGCAACAGAGTGAGACTCCAACTCAAAAAAAAAAAACAAAAAAAACACTGAAGAATTTAGGAGTGTGAAGGGGCATGATGTATGTAACTTACTGTCAAATTATTATTTTTTTTTAAGTGAGAGGGGATTATGAAGGGAGGGAGACAGAATATGCATGTGCGTACGTATATATGTATGTCTGTATGTATAAAGAGGAGATATAGAGAAAATTTAATAAAAATTGATAATTTGTGAATCTGTGTAAGGTCATGTGTAATTCTTTGTACCACTATTACAGCCTCTCAATAAGCATAAATTATTTTCTTTTTTTTTTTTTAAAGAAGCAATGGGCCGGGCTCGGTGGCTCAGCCTGCAATCCCGTGCCTTTGGGAGGCTGAGGTGAGGGGATTGCCTGAGCCCATGGGTTCGAGACCCGCCTGGGCAGGCAAGACCTCATCTCCACAATAAAATCAAAAAATTAGCCGGGCATGGTAGCGCGCACCTGTAATTCCGGCTACTCAGAAGGCTGAGGCGGAAGGATGGCCCAGGTAGAGGCTGCAGTGGCTGGGAGAGCCACTGCACTCCAGTCTGGGCGACAGAGTGAGACTCCAACTCAAATAAATAAATAAATAAATAAAAATAAAAAATAAAAGAAGCAATGGAAATTCTAGAACTGAAATACAAAAAAACTAAAATTAAGAACTAAATATAGTTAGGAGTAGATTATATACCAATGAAGAATATATCCGGTCAAAAGAAAATATCCAGCATATAGAGACAAAAGAGAAAAAAATATAGGGCAGATGATATGTCAAATGCATAACTAGAGTCCTAGAAAGAAAAAAAATGGGAGAAAAATTAAAATTTGAAAATATAACGAGGAACAGTTTTCCGAAGTTGATAAAAGACATTACGTCACAGATTCATAAACCCTACAAACAAAAATAGAAGATAAACAAAGATTTAAATGTCAGATTAAAAAGAAAGCGCCTCCTAGGCATATCAATATAAATCTCGAAAACTTAAAGAGAATAAAGGCAGACTGCCTTTAGAGGAAAATAAAGCAAGAAAGGAGAGAGAAAGATGCATAGAACAAATAAGACAAGTAGAAACCACATAGGAATATGTTATATTTAAGCCCAAATAACTCACTGACTGAAATAATGTAGAGAAGAGACTTCCTTCAGAGAAAAGACTTTCTGGATGAATAACAAGAAAATCCAACTATATACTATTCAGATCATAAGCATAAAGAAATGCTGAAAGTAAAAAGAAAAAACAAATCATAGTCTGAAAGTAAAAAGATAAAACAAATCATAGTTTGAAAACACTAATCAAAAGAAAGCTGGGGTAGTTATATTAATATGAGACAAAATCAACTTTCAAACAAAAGGCAGTATTAGAAACAAAGAGGGACATTTCATAATGGTAAAAAAGTCAATTCACCAGGAAGATGTAACAATCCTAAATTTGAATGTTCCTAATTTAGAAAGGTTTCCAAACATAATGACCAAATGATGAACTGTAAAGCAAATCTCAGTGAATATCAAAAGACTGAAATAGCACATAATAGGTTCTCTGATAACAGTACAATTAAGCTAGAATTCAATAATAATAAATGTGACTGTCTCTGCCCCGTTTCCAAGTACATAGCTCTAAAACCTTTGGAATCTCCAGAATAATAGGAGTTTTTTTTAATGCTAACAAGATGACTGGCAGAGATAGTTTCAGGATGGGCTGGTTGCCAAGGGAACCAACCAAGGGAGCAGAGGGTAGAAACTTGCAGCCTTGCCCTCTGCCTCTGGGGAGGAGAGATGTGCTGAAGGTTCAGTTCATCACCAGTGGTCAATGATTTAACCAATCCTGTCTACGCAACAGAGCCTCTATAAAAACGCTAAAGGATGGGGTTTGGAGGGCTTTTGGGTTGCTGAACACATGACAGTGCTGGAAAGGCGGCATACCTGAAAATGGCATGGAAGCTCAGTGCCCCTTCCCCCATACCCTGCCCTACCCACCTCTTCCATCTGACTGCTCCTGAGTTGTATTCTTTTATAATAAACCACTAATCTTGTTTTCCTGATTTCTGGAAGTCATTCTAGCAAATGATCGAACCTGAGGAACAGGTCAGGAGAACCTCTGACTTGCAGGCAAGTTCGAAAGAAGCTGTGGATAACCTGGGGACCCCCCACTTGCAATTGGCCTCTGAAGTGGAATGCAGTCTTGCAGGACTGAGATCATAACCTGTGGGGTCTGTGCTAACTCCAGGTAGACAGTGTCAGAAATGAGAACTGAATCGTAGGCTATCTAGTGAGTGTCCACCAGAGAACTGAGTTGAACCCATTGCAGGGAAAAATTTGACAGCTAGAAATGTTGTTATGAGTGGTAGAGGAGAAAACAGTTTTCCTGTATTCGGTAGGTGTAGAATAGTTTTTCTTTATAATATAACCACAAAATCTACAGTTTAGACATTAACAAGTACACTTTTAAATACCTATGTGTTAAAAAAACACAATGGAAATTATAAAAACATTCTGAAATGAATAAATGGATATAAATTTATAAACTGCAGAAAAATAAGTAAATTGAAAAGATTATGCAGAATATAATAAATGTCTACCACTAACCAAAAAAACCTTTGGAAACTCCAGATTTTGGAAACTCCAGATTATAAATGTATTTAATAAGTAGGTTAATTTAATAGATAGTGTAATAAACAATAACAGTGTTACAGCATCAATTCATATTCCTAAAAAAGTTTATTTCTAAAATATCACACACAATAAATGTAGCAGTCACTTACCACTTGATCTGTTTTTACGACTTGACTTCCCACCAGTAAGAAGCATCTTAAGACTATTCCGAAACATGATTATGCTGTTCTAGAACAAAACTGCAAAAGAAAATACAGGAAAATCTGTTTAAGAAAATTTGATTTTCTACTCAAACTACCACCAAGAATTTAAAATTCACTATACAGAATTAACTGTGTTTACCCATAAATATATACTACCATGTACCCATATTAATTAAAACAAAATTATTAAACCAAAAAGAAAATTGTTTAAATACATAATATGAAACTGTAACAATATGACCAAAAAAATAAATATTTAAATAGCTTCTTAAAAGTATACTATAATACTCTGTCTACCCTAAGAAATAAAGGTAGATATCACAGAGGATACACAGAAATAGGAAATAATTAGCTAGTTGTAAATACTGTTTACCCTTCACTGGCTCTCCATTTCTTGGACAATTTTCCTATACGTAAAACACACACCCAGATTCTAAAATCTTACAGCAACTTCAGATTTTTCATTGGTTAAGCCAGAATCCCACCTAACAAGACTACGTATGTGAATCAGTGCCCATCCTCTCTATGTTCCACTCCTACCAAAGGAAAACCCTCTGACTGTATTGTATGCTACATACTCTCTCATCTTTTCCAGAACTTTGTTTTAAAAAATCCTCTTCTGATCGCCGGAGCCCAGCAGGTCGAGGCTGCGGTGGCCGGGAGTGGCCACTGCACTCCAGTCTGGGCGACAGAGTGAGACTCCAACTCAAAAAAAAAAAAAAAAAATTCCTCTTCCTTTTCTCTCTCACACAGCTTTACCTTTTTCTCTCTACAGAATCATTCCAATCATACCATATTTTAGTGTGTCCTGTCCAAAAACAAAGAAAGCCCTCCTCTTTACTCCTCCATGGTGCAATTAACTGACCTATGTCTTCACTCTTTTTAGTAGCAAAATTTCCCAAAATTGTTGTCAGTACTTGGTAAGTCTAGCAGACTGAACAGAGCAAACCTGAAGTGGAACTCAGGTCAGCAGAAAATATCGAAACCAAAGCATGGAGAGATAAACATTGAAAAATACAGAAAAGAGTACTAGACACATTAAAAAAAAAAAAACCAATGAAAAGTTCTAACATACATATAACTGAAACCTCAGAAGAAAAATGGATGAAATTACAAAAGAAGCAACATAATAAGTGATAAATACCTAAGAATTTTCTAACATTAATGAAAGACATGAAGTTACATTTTAAAGAAGCCTGTCAAATAAAAGCAGAATAAATACTAAGAAAAACACTAAGTAAATCATAGTCAAACTGCTGAAAACCAAAGACAATCTTTCGAACAGCTAGACAAACACACACTCTCACACACATTTAAAATAGCAACAATTGGCTAGACACAGTGGCTCATGCCTATATCCCCAGTGTTTTGGGAGGCCAAGGTGAGAGGAATGCCTGAGCCCACAGGTTCAAGACCAGCCTGGAAAACTTGGCAAGACCTAATCTCTACAATAAGTCAAAAAAATTAGCTGGGTGTGGTGGCACATGCCAGTAGTTTCAGCTACTTGGAAGGCTGCAGCAGAAGGATTGCCTGAGCCCATCAAGTAGAGGCTTCAGTGGCCATGAGCGTGCCACTGCACTCCAGCCTGGACAAAACAGTGAGACTCCAACTCAAAAAAAATTAAATAAATAAAATAGCAAAAATAAACAGACTGACAGATAGATGATTTCCAACAGAAATGCTGAATGGTAAAAGATAATGAAATCACCTTAAACTGAAAGAAAACAGTTGCCAATCAAGTAATCTACTCTCAGTTTAAAATATCTTTGAAAAATAATAATCAAATAAGTGATTTCAGGAAAGAAAAAAACAAAGAACTTGTTACTAAAAAAAACAATAAAAAGAAGTTCTTCTAACAGAAGGAAAATGATACTACAAAGAAGCATAAAAATGAAAAAGAAAGAGCCATACAAAGGGTAACTATGTTGGTATTAATAAATAATGACTGTAAAAATAAATCTGAAATATATGACAACAACAGAAAAGGCAGAAATGGGATAAATAGAATTGAAGTGCCTAAGATATCTGCACTATTCAGGAATAGTAGAATTAGTAATTTACATTACACTTCAATAACTCAAAAACTCATGTAATCGTCTTTAGGTTATCCATTAAAAATAAATTGAGGACGTAAAAATAATTTAAAAATGTGACTACATCAAAGAAAGATGTAAGATTAAAAGTAGCACAGACATGTGGATAAAATATATAACAAATAATGTAAAAGCAACAGATTTAAACTCAAATTATAACCATTATTATTAAGTACTCTAGGAAAAACCATATATAAACATAAAAATATTTAATGTAAAATGATGGAATAGGATATACAATTCAAACACCAACCAAAAGAAAGGTGGCATGGCCAAGCACATATCAGGCAAAAGAAACTTAAGACAATAAGTATTGCTAAAGATAAAGAAACACATTTTTAAATAATCAAAAAATCATACCAACAAGAAGATACAATAATTCTAAATCTCAATGGACCCAAAAACAAAGTTTAATAATACATAAAGCAAAAGTATACAAAACTAAAACATGACAGACAAATCCATAATCACATGGAGACTAACACACGTTTGTCAACAGTTATGAGATCAAGCAGACTAAAAAAATTGCTAAGATACAGAAGATTTGAGCAATTAAATAACTAGACTTAAAATTACATAAACTACATATATGTGACTGTGTGTTGTACACATACACAAAATGCTCTTCCAAATAAAAAACTATACAAAAACACATACCAAGATAGACCTATGCTAGGTCAAGGTCACAAGGTATCAGCAGTTTTCAAAGGTCTGAAGTCTTTCTGTGCACATTCTGACTATTACATAGTTAAGCTAGAGGTGAATAAGTGTTTTTTAATCTAAAAAATTCCTTATTGCTTAACAATTAAATGATATACATCTAAATAACCCATGAATCAAAAAAGTAAATAAATCACAATGGGAATTTTAATATATTTGGAAAAACTGACAATGGAAACTTATAGGCTAAAACCAAAGCAATAATGTTAAAGAAATTTATACCTTAAATGCACATAGTAGAAGTGAAGAACAAATAATTAATATCTAAATTTTATCTCAAAAAGTTCATGAAAGGAGTTGCCTATAGAAACCTAGAATAAACTCAGTTTAGCGTCGTCTTTGCCACAGCATAACCATTTTTGCTTAGATTTTACCCCAACATTCTTTGAATCTAGCACTGTGGGAAAGATGAGCTAAAAACAGTTAATAATTATTCCTTTAAAAAAAATCAACCCGCAAGCTCCAAACCTGCTAGACATGGGACATGAGAAAACTACATAGCCACAAGCCGCTTTCCTGGAAATGCAAGATAATAATCGATTCACAACTTTACCCCCACATCCTCTCTTTGTGAAGTTATCAGTTTACAACACCTGCTTGTCATGTATACCCTGGAGACAATCTGTTCTTTGAAAATTTGGTTTTGCTAAACACTACCTTGCAAATTCCAAAGAAAAATGTATAGCCATACAACTCAATCCCCTCCCTTACCTAAACTAACAGATAAAACCCTCTCCTCTTTCTCCAGGTTGCTCAATCTTGGAGCATTAGCCCGCTGAGTCACGCTGGTGCTAATGAAAATTTTTTTTGAGTTGGAGCCTCACTCTGTCGCCCAGACTGGAGTGCAGTGGCCGCTCCCGGCCACCGCAGCCTCGACCTGCTGGGCTCTGGTGATCCTTCTGCCTCAGCCTTCCAAGTAGCCGGAATTACAGGCATGCGCTACCACGCCCGGCTGATTTTCTGACTTATTGTGGAGATGAGGTCTCGCCAAGTTGCCCAGGCGTGTCTCGAACCCATGGGCTCAGGCAATCCACTCACCTCAGCCTCCCAAAGGCACAGGATTACAGGCTGAGCCACCGAGCCCGGCTAAAAACGTTACTTCTTAAGATAGCCTCGGTGTCACAGTCTGTTTTCCAGCAACATTTCTTGGTGGATTGGCCAAGAAAGGGAGTGTGAGACGGTGTGTTCCACCTCCTTTGTCATCAGGGTGCAAGCTCCGGGGCGACGGGAGAGGCAATCTCACCTGGCGCACAATGGACCTTTTGATCCATAGGAGGAAAGCCCCTCCCGGCACACTGAGGCTCAGATCTCGAAAGCACAACAGGGACCCAAAGAGGCGAGGAACCGGTGAGGAGCGCCGCCGGCCGGAAAGGGGAGGAACAAGGGACTCTGCATAGACCTACCAGCAGATGGCAGAAGAAGAGCTTGATCGCCTCCAGGAGAACGCTAGTCGTCTCCAGTCTGAAGGAAAGGACTGAAAGGCAGTGGAAGGAAACAGTCTCCAGACCAACCCACTGACTCCTAGGATTAGGGTGGGGCGGTGGAGAATGTGCTGTGTGATTATTGTGTGTGAATGAGACAGACAGCAGAAGGGTTCTGACCTGACCAAAGGGCTGAAGTGAGTATTGAGTCCCGATCTAAGCCGGTGACAACCGCATACAGCTGAAGGCAGCCCCAGCCCATCAGAGGGTTGGTCGGGTTGGGGGTTTATACCAACCTGCCAATTGTTAATATCTCTGCGAGGAGTACGGCTGGAGGAGAACGAAGCAGCTGTTTTCCATACTCCCGTTCCCTCATTTGTGTGTGCTTGCCATCTGTTAGGGGGAGGAAATGGGTAGAAACCAAAGTAAGACTACCCCCTTGATCGTATGCTTAAGAACTTTGACAAATGCTTCTGTGGAGGTTGTATGGTATCAAACTGTCTCAGGGTAACCTCTGCACGTTCTGTGAAATAGACTGGCCCTCTTTGGGGGCTGGATGGCCACCAGAGGGCTCCTTAGATAGAAAAACCATTAGGAGAGTATACAGAATTATAGTAGGAGAGCCAGCTCACTCAGACCAATTCCCTTACATCTACTGTTGGCAGGATGCGGCGCTTGCACGACCCTCCTGGCTAAAAGTCTGCTGGGAAAACAACTGCAAAACTATGGCAGCCCTCAAAATAGCCCAGTCCAAATTCCCATCGGAGTCTGAGGAGCTGGCTGACAAGCCAGTGTTGGCTGGTGAACCGGAAATCCCACCTTATTCTCCAGTTTATCCACCATTGCCACCTGTTCCAACAGCACTGGCTGTTGTTAGGGGCTCACAATTGGAATGCACCCAAAGCCGAGTACCTCTCTTAAACAATCAGAGGCCACATTCAAACCACCTGTTCTGACTCCCCATACCCTACCCAGAAAGCAGCTGCCAGAATGCATGTCTAACTTCACATCAGGGCAATGTTGTGGTGCCTTCCAGATGCCACTGAGGGGAGACTAGGGCACCTATTTATTATGATCAAGAAGGCCAGATCCAAGGTGGGCAATGCACATTTGTGTACCAGCCTTTCACCACCACAGACATCCCAAACTGGAAAAACCATATGCCGTCCTTCACGGAAAAGCCTCAGGCTATGATTGACTTAATCCAGTCCATTATCCAGATCCAGAGGCCAACCTGGGCAGACTGCTGCCAATTCCTCCTGACACTATTCAATACTGAGGAGTATTGGAGAATTACACAGGGGGCTATAAAATGGCTAGAAGAACACGCCCCGGCTGGAGCACTCAATGCCCAGGCATATGCCCAAAATCAGTTCCCAGAGGAGGACCTCCAATGGGACTCCAACAGCAACCAGGGGCTGCAAATGCTTGAATGATATCAGGAGGTCCTCCCAGGAGGTATGAGAGAAGGGGGAAAAAGGCCGTAAATATGAGCAAGGTCTCTGAGGTGTTCCAGGGAGCTGATGAGAGCCCAAGCCAATTCTACGAGAGACTCTGTGAAGCCTTTTGGCTATACACCCCTTTGATCCAGAGGCAACTAAAATCAGTGTATGGCAAACGCAACTTTTGTAAGACAATTCCAGGGGGATACCCGACATAAGCTACAAAAACTAGAGGGTTTTGCTGGAATGAATGTTAGCCAGTTGCCAGAAGTTGCCACTGAAGTGTCCATTAACCAAGATAAGGAGGCCCAACAAGAGGCAGACCAAGGCAGAAAAAGAAAATGCCCATGCTTGCTGCTGCATTGTGGGGTACCAGAGAGCAGCCCACCAGAAGGAAACAGAGGCAGAGGTTGGGGAAGAAGACAGCCAGGTCAGCAGTTTCCCAGAGTGAGGCCCAGACGGCCTCAGCCTGCCCAGGGACCCCTGAACTCCATCTACCAGTCTACACAAGGGACATCACAACCCCCTATGAAGTTAGGGAGAAACCAGTGTGCCTACTGTCACCAAGAAGGTCACTGGAAAGGTGAATGCCCCCAACGAATAGCTGATGAGGAAGCCCAAAAGAAAAATGGCCCACAAGGCTCCACTTATCAACAGGACCCACCAGCTCCTAACGGCTTCATGGGACTGGCCTCTATGGAAGGACTGCAACAAGAATAGGCCAGACCGGGCTCCCTACTATCTTGAGGTTCCCAGGAGCCTATGGTCAGTATGAACTTCACGGTCAACACGGGAGCTGAGCACTCCATGATCACCCAGCCTGTAGTCCCTTCTCCCAGAAACAGGCTAACGTTATGGGAGTCACTGGGCGTCAAGTCAGACATCCCCTTACGACGCTGCGAGAGTCAGGAGGTCATGCAAGCGCTGCTCCATCTCCCAGACAGTCCGTAGCCTTGACCCTTAACGGGACAAGACTTCCTGGGAAAGCTTCAAGCTCAGGTAACCTTTGGCTCTCCTGATCACGTAACTCTGAGATTAAGAGGCCCAGAGGCTAAAATCATGATCCCCACTGTCCCCTGGGAAGAGGAATGGCCTAACGGAGGCCTCACAAAAATCTCCAGCGCTGCCATGTCGAGTACCGGGAGTGTGGGCAGAGGACAACCCTCTAGGACTGGCAAGAAATATACCCCCGTGATTGTGGAACTCAAGTCAGGGGTGAGCCAGTCCATCAGAGGCAGTACTTCATCCCATGCAAAGCACAAATAGGAATCTACAAGCACCTGGGGAGGCTCTTGCATTATGGAATCCTCTGAGTTTGTTAGTCTGCTTGGAATACGCCTTTGTTGCCGGTGTAGAAGCCAGGCACGGACGACTGACTATCAGCCGGTTCAAGACTTGCAAGCCGTAAACCAGGTCACAGTCACTCTACACCCAGTTGTCCCAAACCCATATACACTGCTGGGTCTCATCCCTGCTAAGGCTGCTTTCTTCACCTGCTTGGAGCTGAAGAACGCTTTCTTCTGTATCCGCCTGGTGCCAAGACGCCAGCCGATCTTCACTTTCCAATGGGGGAACCTGACAAATAGCACCAAGGGACAGTTAACTTGGACTTGGCTGCCCCAAGGATTCAAGAATTCTCCAACTATCTTCGGCAGGGCACTAGCCTCAGATTTAAAAGCCTTTCCAGCACACCAGTGTGGCTGTACCTTGCTCCAGTATGTAGATGACCTACTGTTGGCAGCACCAACCCGGAAAAACTGCAAGCAAGGGACACAACAACTGCTCACCCTCCTGTGGAAGGCAGGTTACAAGATCTCAAAGAAAAAGCCCAAGTATGTCAGGAAAAAGTTAAGTATCAAGGTTTTCATTTGTCCCAAGGCCAGCGCCAACTTGGCCCTGAAAGGAAACAGGCGATGTGTTCAATTTCAGTCCCAACTACCCAGCGTCAAATCTCAGAAAGCAGAACTCATTGAGCCACATGAGCCCTCCAACTAGCCGCAGGGCTAAGCACTAATATCTATACTGACTCCAAGTATGCTTTTACTACCTTGCATGTGTATGGGGCCTTATACAAGGGGAGAAGTTTAATCAATTCAGGGGGAAAAGACATAAAATATGGCCATGAAGTTCTAGAGCCACCAGACGCTGTATAGGCAACAAAAGAGGTAGCAGTCCTACACTGCAGAGGGCATCAAAAGGGAAATGCAATAACTGCCAAAGGAAGTCGCAAAGCAGATCAAGAAGCAAAGCCTGCAGCAACAAGAGAAACTGTCAAAACGACTGCAATAACCGTGGTGCTGCTTCCTAGCCCACTGACAACTGGAGCCCTTACTACACACCAAATGAGAAAACATGGTTTGAAACCAAAATGGGACACTACTTACAAGCCAGATGGTGGACATGTCAAGATGGCCGAAAAGCAATTCCGGAATCACTGGCTCCAGCACTTGTCAGGCAATTTCATCAAGAGACATACAGGGGACAGACCGCTCTTGAAAATACCCTCAGTAAGTACTTCTATATCCCCTGACTCTCTAGTATAGCGTGGGTAGTCTGTGAACAATGTGTAATTTGTGCTCAAAATAACCCGCAGCAGGGACCCAAAGTCTCCCCGGGAGTGCAGCACGTGGGGGTACACCCTTTGAGGATCTTATCGTGGACTTTACATAACTCCCGCACTGCCGAGGCTACAGATATCTCCTTGTTTTTGTGTGTATTTTCTCGGGATGGGTTGAGGCCTTCCCCACAAAGACAGAGAAAGTCACCGAAGCGGCCTGACTCCTGTTAAAAGAAATCATTCCTCGGTTTGGAATCCCAATCACTATAGGATCGGACAACGGACCGGCATTTGTAGCCAAGGTAGTATAGTTAATGACAACAGGGCTGTAAATCAAATGGAAGCTCCATATAGCCTACAGGCCACAAAGTTTGGGAAAGGTGGAGTGAATGAACCGGACCTTAAAAATCACAACTAAGTGAGTTACTCCAAGAAACTCATTTAGGCTGGGTCCATCTTCTGCCACTAGTCCTTCTAAGAGTAAGGTCTAGTCCCACAAAACAAACAGGTTTCTTGTCTTTTGGAATCCTTTATGGGCAGCCACCCCCTCTTGTTAAGAACCTACAGCAAGACTTAAAGGAGTTAGGAAAGCCTACTCTAAAACAACAAATGCAAGCTTTAGGTTCAGCTTAAATGCCATCCATTATCAAGTCAAAGAATGGCTACCAATTAGTTTAACTACTGAGATGCCCATTCTTTTAAACCAGGTAACATGGTGTAGGTAAAAGAATAGAATGCATAGGCTCTAAAATCCCTCTGGAGGGGCCCATTTACTGTCCTTTTGTCTATCCTAACTGCAGTCAAGGTAGCCAGAACAGTTCCTTGGATCCATTACAGCGGAGTTCAGCCTGCCTCCCAGGACAGGGAGTGTACCACAAATCCACTGGCTCCCTTTAAGCTGACCTTCTGGAAAGTCACCAAGGCCAATGGAAAACCCGTAGCCATCTTGGTTATCAGACCGATTTTTGCACATAGTATATGTGGGGTTTGGTATTACCTGTCATTTCAGGCATCCAATGGGGGGTCTTGGAATATATCCCCTGTGGCTAAGGGAGGATTACTGTATATAAAGAACACCAACAACTCAATAAGAGACAATCAATTTTCAAATGGGTAGAAGAATTGAACAGGTAGTTATTAAAAGTAGACTCTTTCAATACTTATCTCTAAATAATATACCAGTGGTGCCAAAAAATGTATACACATTTTAAGAGACGTTATCTATGTATTACTTTTAATTCACCATAATCAGAAGTGTCTGGATGCTGATGGTAACCACTCTGAACACCTCTTGTAATTGCAGAAGTCAGACGTGATTTGTAGTCATCTTCTAATTTTAATACAGCTTTTTCCTTTCTTAAAATGTATATACATTTTTTTGGCACCCTCTGTATTCATTTTGTCTTTTCCCCTACATAAAATAAGCTCCAGGAAGGAACAGACATTGCTTGTTTAATTCACTGCCATATCCCTGTAACAGGAGACTAATGCCTGATACACAGGAGATGCTAAATAAATATTTACTGAATTTACCAATTACATTACTTGTTTCTATATCAGTGTCCACATCAAGTCCCTTGTAGAGAAACATGGTCTTACACATCTTTTTATCCTTGATGTTCATGGCAGGGCTCTCAAACTTCTTGAGTGATTAAATAAATGAAAGAATAATTCAGCAAAGACTATTTATCATATTATTAACCTAATAAAGAAGTCAAAGGCTGAACACGGTGGCTCATGCCTGTAATCCCAGCACTTTGGGAGGCCAAGGCGAGAGGACTGAGCTGAGGGTTCGAGACCAGTCTGGTCAACTTAGCAAGACCTAGTATCTACAATAAATAAAAAAAAATTAGCTGGGCATGGTGGCACACGGCTATAGTTCCAGCTTCTTGGAAGGCTGAGGCAGAAGGGTTGTTTTAGCCCAGCAGGTCAAGGCTGAGGTGGCTGTGAGTATGCCACTGCACTTCAGCCTTGTGAGTGAAACTCCGACTCAAAAAAATAACAGCAGTTTATTATTTAAAATTCACCAAAACTAAAAGTCAAAAAAAAAAAAAATACAAAAATAAGCCAGGATAACATCCTGAAGTTAATTTAAGTAAAATACTTTTAGAGGCAGAATAAATTATAGTGATTATCATCTTTTAAAAAACTATAGAGATTTTTCTTTGTTAGTCCTAAAACATTTTAATTAAAAATTACTTAAATGAGCTGGGCTCAGTGGCTTAGCCTGTAATCCCAGTGCTTTGGGAAGCTGAAGTGAGTGGATTGCCTGAGCCCGTGGGTTCGAGACCTGCCTGGGCAGGTGAGACCTCATCTCTACAATAAATCAAAAAATTAGCCAGGCGTGGTAGCGCACACCTGTAGTTCCAGCTACTGGAAGGCTGAGGCAGAAGGATCGCCGGAGCCCAGTAGGTCGAGGCTGCGGTGGCTGGGAGCGGCCACTGCACTCTAGTCTGGGCGACAGAGTGAGACTCCAACTCAAAAAAAAGAAAAGAAATTAATAATGTAATCATGTTAACTATTAAGTACTTCTACACTTTTGATAAATATGGTATTCCCATTAACTTTTCTATTCCATTAGCCAGTTTTTAAAAAACCCGTTTCTCCATATTATTTTCCAGCTTAAATGGTTTGGTTTTTGGTTTTTTTAATTTTCATTTTTGGTTTTGTGGTGGACTGGCTTATTTTTTATCTGATTCTAGTTCAAGAAAAAAGTTTCTTGACATTAAAACTATGCCTAATAAATAAATAAATTATGCCATGAAGTTGCTTTTAAAGTTCTATAAAGACTGAGAAAGGTTTCAAATAGTAAAAAATAAGGAAAAGTAATATACTAAGTTATTGTCTACCGATCTCTAATTACAAAAGCAAGACTGCAAACAGAGTCAAGTGATTAATTATTGTTCTTTCTAGTCAGCCCACATAATCTCCTTTTCTGACCCTATCCATAATATTAAGTTGGCTATTATCTTCAGGGTTCTCTTGAACAGAAAACTGTTAGTTTAATTACAAAAAGTAAGCTGCATATCTTTAAAGTAAATGCTATTCATTTTCTAATATTTATCAACTTAGAGATTCTTGTCAGAAATTTTTGTAGGGGAACAAAACACACGTGCATTAACATATTTAATAAACATTTCAAAGAGATTTTTAAACATTAAACAAAAATGCAGTCAATAATGATGCAGACAGGATGGAAATATTGGAATAAAGTAGTAATAACATTTAATAATACAAGTTACAAAGGAAGAGATGCTACAAATACATACCCTTGCTTTCTAAAATGCACATTTGAAAAAAAATGCAAAAGACAGCAGAGTTCCTTATATAGAAAACCTGAAGAAAACATGGCAGAAAAAAATGTAATTAATGACTATACAGTTATTTAATGGTTAGCATATGTCTATCCCACTAAACTGGAAAGGCTAGGTCACCACTAAAGACATAGCACCTAGTAAAGTAGCTAGAACAGAAAAGGAATTTAGCATATATTTTTTGAGAGCATGAAAGGCACCTAACATCTAGGATCTACAAGGAACTCAAACATGCCGAAAAGGAAAAAAAAGTAGACAAAGGATATGAATAAACACTCCTCAAAAGAAGACATATGAGCAGCCAACAAATACATGAAAAATGCTCACCCTCTCTAATCATCAAAGAAATGCAAATTAAAACCACACTGAGATACCACTTAACTCCAGTCAGAATGGCCATCATCAATAACTCAAAAAACAACAGATGCTTGAGGGGATAAGGGAAAAAGGGAACACTTTCACATTGTTGGTGGAAGTGTAAACTAGTACAACCTCTGTGGAAAACAATGTAGCAATTCCTAAAAGATCTGAAAATCGACCTCCCATACACCCATCAATCTCCCTTCTGAGAATACACCTGGAGGAACTCAAATCATTCTACAAAAAAAGATACCTGTGCATGCATTTTTATGGTAGCACTATTCACAATAGCAAAAACATGGAACCAACTGTGCTGGCCATCGAAAGTAGGTTGGATTTTTAAAATGTGGTACATATACATGATGGAATATTACACAGTCATAACGATGGACAAAATTATGAACTTCACAGCAACTTCAATGGAGTTACAATCTGTGACACTCAGTGATCTAGCACAGAAACAAAGAACTGAGTACCACATGTCTCCACTCATAAGCGGACCCTGGACAATTATCATAATACTGTAAGAAAGGGATGGACAGTAGTGGGAAACTGCCGGGGGCAGGGGGGTACACTTCATCAATAGGGGTAACTGATCTCAAACCAGGTGACACGGGGACCAAAGTGAGGCCTCAACTTTACCTGTATAATGACCATTTATATACCTGACCCTGAAATGTACTCACTTCTTTTAAATAAAAAATTTTTTTTAAAAAGAGAGAGCAGAAAAGCTCCAGAAAATAGAATCATAATCTCAAAAAAATGAGACAAATAGGAAAAACTGGAAGAACCCAAAAGGGTATGTATACAATTGTACCAGGAGAAGTAAACAGTGTGAATCATTAGACTACTAGGCAGAAAGATAAATCTAGCATGAACTGAAGCTTTTGAAAACGGTAAAAATTATATATTTAGAAAAAATTATACCAGGACAACAGAAGGCAAATCATTTGTCCACTACCTGAAAACTGCATGTTTTTCAATCTGTGAAAGGTATGCTGAAGTATCAGTATATTATCAAGAATGGCTTTCTTTAAATGTTGATGGAGGTAAATTGCTAGATGCCTCAAATACACTCCAGGAAATAACTTCGGAAGGACTTAAAATTAATTAAAAAACAGAAGATAAAAATATACACACGGGAAGTATCAAGGGAAGTCTGGAGTGTTCTCCATACTATGCAATGCAACAACCAAAAAGTCTACTCATAGCAGAACTTCTCAAGTTATTTCTAGAAAAGTCTTTGGATTAAACAAAATTATCTGGGTTCAGAATACACAGATAATCTGATAATTTCTCTAAAAGATAAATTTTGAGTTGTACTAAAGAGCTTCAAATTATGCAACCTCATTCAAGATCAAGGAGTACAGGAAGGAATGTGAGACGATTAATAAAAGTTTTTACTAAGGGAAATAACTGACTATGGGCTCTATAACCAGCCTTACGTGCACTACAAGTACTGCTTGAATTATGAACCCTCATTCATATGAAACTGAGAACTGGGTCATTTACCTCCTTCCCCTAACAACTCTTTCAAAGCTCTTTCAGATAGCACCAAAATTGCCCTGGACATCTGGAGGCCACACCCTCCCCCAACTTTGTTCTCTGTTAAACTAAATTGTCTAACTTCTGAATTTCAATTAAATCAAACGTTTTATAACAGGCAGTCTGCCCAAATAAATTTACAGTTGAGCTCTCAATCCATCCCAGGTTCTGGATCCTTGTGTCATGGGCTAAGGATCACCAAGTTCCTAATCTGTCTATTTCAAACCAACTACAGCTGCTAACATTATCTGAGCCCCTGCAGGCTGCCCTTTCCAGGAAACTGAGCCAGCCAGACAAGATAACAGGAAATACAAAAAGTCTGGAAAAAAATAGTTTTATTATTCTCCAATGCATATATGCTATAAAAGAGGAGACAAAATCAGAAGAAAGAATCAAAAGAAAAATGTGCTGGACTTGTCTGAAATAGTGATGAAGTAATGAAATACATCATCTTTTCATCCTTCTTCAGTTTTCTTATTGCTTTGCCCAATAAGAAAACTGCATCATCTTTCAAGAAGAGCTAACAGAAGTTTGAGCACAGCAGCTTTGTACCCTCACAGTTGAGAATACAAGAATTTTCATTTTCTACTCAAAATGTCAAGAAAAGAATACTGCCAGAAGATGTATCACAGTTATTATATCAGAAGATGGACGCAAAAAGAAAGTCATATCTCAGACTCCAATGACGAAAGGGAAATTAGCCATACAAGGGGAGACCCAACAAAACTGAAATTATCTTTTGGAGGGCAGGTCCCTTGTAGTGCACTCAGACTTTGTTCCTCCAGATCAAACAGTCAATCAAAGCTTCCATCTGGAAGTTTTGAGAAGGTCGCATCACGATTTGTAGAAGAAACAACCCAAGTTGTTGGAAAAAGATGACTGGTTCTTCCACCATGACAACATACCTGCCCACACTGCACTAAGTGTTCAGCAGTTTTTGACCAAAAACAGCATGACACCCATGCCTTACCCTTGCTATTCACCTGATCTTGCCCTGAGTAACTTGTTTTTATTTATTTGTTTCCCTGGATGGAAAAAGTCCTCCAAGGGAAATATCCTGCACATGTGGAAGAGGTGGAAAAAAAACAGCAGACGCACTAAAAGGCATCAAAATGGACAAGTTAAAAAACTGTTTTGAGGGCCGGGTGCAATGGCTCACATCTGTAATCCCAGCACTTGGGGAGGCAGAGGTGAGAGAACTGCCTGAGCCCAGGGGTTCGTGACCAGCCTGAGCAAAATGGAGAGACCTCATCACTACAAAAAATAAAAATAAATAAATAAATTAGCTGGGCACGCCTGTAGTTCCAACTACTTAAAAGGCTGAAGTAGAAGGCTTGCTTGAATCCATCACGACAAGGCTGCAGTGGCTGTGATCATACCACTGCAATTCAGCCTGGGCAACAGAGTGAAACTCTCACTAAAAAAAAAACGAAAAAACAACTATTTTGAGCAGTGGAAAAATACTGCATCCAAAAGAGAGCACTTCAAAGGTGACTGAGGTTTAAATATATAAGAATAAATAAAAATTTTAAATAAATAAATTCCAGAGTTTTTTAGTCTCCCTCTTGTGTAAGGGAAATCTCAGTCTATAAGTCTTCAGATGACCACATCCTAGATGAATTTTCCCAAACTCAGGAATCAGTGAGTGAATCCTAGGAATGCAAGGCTGCTTCAGCATGAAAATCAATGTAATATACCATATCAATGACAGAAAAATTTTAATAATCACCTCCAGAGACACAGAAAAAGCATTTGACAAAAGTCAGCATCCTTTCATGATTAAAAACAAACCAACAACAACAACAAAAAACACTCAACATACTAGAAATAGAAACTCTTCTTCAATCTGATAAAGGGCCCCTATAAAAAAAAAACCAACAACGGATAGGTTTGGTGGCTCAAGCGTGTGATCCCAGCACTTTGGGAGCCTCCAGAAGGAACACAGGTATACCAAAACGTTAATTTTAGCCCCATGAACTCATTTCAAACTTCTGACTTCCAGACTGTACGAACCATAAAAACAATGCATTTGTGTTGTTGTAAACCACTAAATTTGTGGTAATTTGTTACAGCAGCAATAGGAAACAAATACAATTAAAATAGCAGCAAAATGTATAATACAGTTACTATTTCCATATACCAATGTCTCAAATGCTTATAAAATCATGAAGAGTTGCCACACTATTACCATGACTGTTCAAATACTGTGTTACTACTTAAGAACTGTTTACTGTACTATATATACCCTTTCATATGTAAGAGCAAAGTTCTCATTTCTCATTAAAACCTCTTGATTTTTTTCTTTGCCACCAGTTTAAAGTGACTCTGCATACAGCCTAATTTTGTAGCAAACCCTCTCTTGTACCCCACAACTCTAAAATTACTTACTTAATAAAATAATAAAGTGACTCTACTTCTTGCAGTAAAGTGATTCCATATCACTTAACAGTTCAACGATCAAACTAAAAACACTGAACAAATAACATATTCAGTAGACAAAAATAAACTTTACACATTTATCAAAGTTTATACCATATCTAAGGAGTTCAGAGAACTGCACTGTTTCATAGCATATCACATGAGAGTTGCAGCACTGGAGTGTCCTGATTATGCAAGGGATACAGAAACATAAATCTCAGAGTCACCCTTGCCGCTAACCTATGCAACCTTAAAGTTTACTAGTTAAGTTACTAGAGAGAAAGATGAGCACACACAGTCAGTCCTCAGTATACTCTGGGGATTCACTCCAAGACACCTCCACACCACAGACACCAAAATCCGGAGATGCTCACATTTCTCACATAACAAAATGGCGCAGTACATGCAATAATCTATGCCATCCTCTCCTTGACTGTAAATCATCTCTAGACTGCTCATACCTGATACAATGTAAATTCTATGTAAATGCTTGATACACTGTAGTTTTTTAAATTTTTTATTTTAAAGATGTGGGGTCTAATTCAGGGTTGGGTATACAAATGTTCATTATGCAGGTACCCTTGTTGACAAGGTGTTATACTGTATTTTTTATTTGTATTCTTTTTAAAAAACATTTTTGATCCACAACTGGTGGATGCTGAACCAACAGACACACCAAGCTGGGCAACAGCACAAGGAAAAGTGAATGAGTGCCCCCAGCTGGCCCAGACTTCAGCCAGTGGTTCGACAAACACACGATGGAAACGGAGGCCTCAGAGTTCTAGGCATCAGCCTTCTCTGGTCTTAGGTTCCCTCTTCACATTAGAATCACTGACCCATCATTTCAATCACTCTACCTCCCAAATCCCAGGCTCCTTTGTTCCTTTGTTTTCTGGTTCGAATACCAAGAATCCAAATTCAAGACGATTCCAACTATACCAAGGCTGTTGAACACTACTGAAGAAGGTCACATGTGTGACATACCAGATACACCAGAAATCTATGCCTGCCTATTTCAACCAACCCCTTTCACAGCTCAGCAATCTATTGCTATCCCCTAGTCAACTCCCTGTGAACATTCTCTGACCTATTTCTTACCATTACCCTCAACCTACAACACAAAGAAAAATATATGCCGTAAGAATTATCAGAAAGAACTTCCTCACTACCCACCAACAAACCTACAAACTTAAGTCCATAACACACGCCATATCCTCCTATTAAAATAGATGTATTCAAGCCGGGCTCGGTGGCTCAGCCTGTAATCCCGCGCCTTTGGGAGGCTGAGGTGAGTGGATTGCCTGAGTCCACGGGTTCGAGACCCGCCTGGGCAGCAAGACCTCATCTCTACAATAAATAAAAAAATCAGCTGGGCGTGGTAGCACATGCCTGTAATTCCGGCTACTCGGAAGGCAGAGGCGGAGGGATCACCGGAGCCCAGCAGGCGAGGCTGCGGTGGCCGGAAGCAGTTACTGCACTCCAGTCTGGGCGACCGAGTGAGACTCCAACTCAAAAAAAAAAAAAAAAAAAAAAAGATGTATTCATTTTTAAGGTCAAATTCTCTACTTCTGCTCTATATCCCACTCCCTCTCACTCTAAGGTCTTCTCTACTTTGACTTTTATATTTTGAACCTCTTTCTTTAACAACTCATTCCACCAGCATTTCAAGACACTCCCACTTAAAAAAATTAAAATTCTCTCTCAATGCCCTCCTCTCCTAGCTCATCCACTGCTACTGCTGTCTTCTAGATAACCAGATTTCCCTGGAGACCTCTTTTTTGGATAGCTCTCCTCCAGTATCTTCTAGCCTAATACATTAGCATCATCACTAAGTTTCCCGTTCATCCTCTTTCATTTTCACCACCCAACTCTGATTCCCCGTGCTTTTCTCTAGGTTACTAGACTAGCTCCACCACTTAGAAGCTCCAGTACTTAACCACCCTGTTTTTGACCTTTTATAACACTAATAATCCAAGTGATTATATGTTTAATTTCCCCACTAAACACATATACTCCATTCAACAATGGGCCATTTTGTCATGTTCATGGCCATCCTTGTACTTGCACAATGCTGGCACATATTCGATACTCCATAATGAATGAATGCAAAACCAAAGGCAAGTTGGGCACTATTATCTGGTGATAAACATCAAACAGAATAATCTCAACATAAATCTATATGAGGAATGATTTTTTAAAATGAAGGGAGCATTTTTATTCTCATTCATTTTATGCTCATTCATTCAGCAAACATTTACTTTGGTACTAGCATACACCAGTACTAACGATACAGTAATAAACAAACAAAAAAAACAGTCCCTTTACTCATGGAGTTTATAATCAGGCTAATCAAAGAAAAGGGATGCCTTTTAAAAGGACCCAATTCAAACCCAAAATCAATTCAAGACAATAAGGTCTCCATAAAATACAGACAGCAAATAATCGTTTTTAAGACAAATTAAAAGATAAAGAGATGAGTGAGATAAGGAAAGGTTTACCTAAAAGATAAACATGCACACACAGAACTAAAATCTACAGTTGAGATATATAAAGAAAAATCAATTCAGCAGTGCAGACAGAAAACCTGACATGCTTCCCCAGAATTCAGAACCCAGCCCCGGTAAACACCAATTTGCTTTCTGTTTCTATGAATTTGCCTTTCTTGATATTTCATATAAGTGTATTTCTGCTTATTTAAAATTCATTATAATTTATGGTTTTCAGAAAAATTATTCCAACTAATTCTTCAGTTTTTTGGTCAAAAGTTAACATGCTTATCATTCTTCATCTCCACTAAAGATCCTTAGGTCTCCTTTTTTCTCTCCGCCTTCAACAACTAATAGTCATCATTTGCTACTGTATATCAGGCAATATACTAAGTGTTAAAGGGATAAAGCTTTTAAAAAAAAATCAAGTCAGACAAGGGTTTTCTTCCCCATTTTAGAATGGGACACAGATAATTAACAAGTGAACAAATACACACATAATCTAATTTCAAATAGTGAGAAATACGATGAAGAAGAATGATGAAGGGTAATGGTTAGAGTGAGATAGGGTACTACGTTTCACACAAATAAGATCAGGGAAGGCTTCTCTGAGTGATGGCATTGGAGCAGAGACTTGTAAGGGGAGAATCCTTCAGAATGTGGGTGGAGATTCAGGCCAAGGGGAAAGCAATGGCAAAAACACTGAAGTAGCAATGAGACTGGTACGTTCGAGGAACAAGAAGGCCAATGTGGCTAGAGAAGAGTAGGAGGGGGCAGCCGATGAGGTCACAGAGACAGCCAGGATTCAGACGATATAGACTGTGGATCCTTGCAAAGACTTCGAATTTCGTTCTTAGTATAAGGGGCAGGCATTAGAAGATTTTTATGAAAGGAAGCTACATGAAGAACAGACTGCTGGGAGACCAATTAGGAAGCCCCTGAGGTAGCCCAAGTAAGAGATGAGAAAGACTGCCATTAGGATGACAGAATTAGATGCTAACAAGCCAAAAATGGAATCTCTATTTTAAAGGTAGAACTTATAGGATCTGCTGATATGGTGGGTGTAAGGAAAAGAAATTAAATCTAATGCTTACAGATATTTTCTCCTTTTTCTTGGTCAGATATTTACCTTTTTTATTGTTCTTTTTAAAGAACCAGCTTTGGAGTATAATTATTAAATCTATCTTAAAATGCTCTGTTTCATTTACTTCTGCTTTCATGTTTTAAACTCCTCTTTTGCTTCATTTTGTTGCTTTTGCCTAGTTTCCTGGATTCTGCTTAATTCATTTATTTGTTCATATCTCAAATAGAATTCATTTTAAGACCATTAAGTTTTCTTCAAATACCATTAGGATACCGTTCACAGGTCCCCATAGATGCTCACTTCTAAATAATCTGTAATTTCACTTCTGATTTGCTCTTCAAGCCAAGAGTTATTTTAAGACAGTGTTTTAAAATTTTCCAAATGTTAAGAGGCTCTTGTTCTGTTTTAGCCTTTCCTTTTGCAAAGCTTACTTTTATTGTTTAGTGGTCGGAGAATGTTCTTAGATTTCTGTTTTGAAAATTCTGAGATTTTTCTTTGTAGTCTAGTCATGCTTAGTTTTTGGGGGTTTTTTTTGTTTTTTTGTTTGTTTTTTTTTTAGTTGGAGTCTCACTCTGTCGCCCAATTGGAGTGCAGTGGCCGCTCCTGGCCACTGCAGCCTGGACCTGCTGGGCTCTGGAGATCCTTCCGCCTCAGCCTTCCGAGTAGCCGGAACTACAGGCATGCGCGACCACACCGGCTGATTTTTTGATTTATTGTAGAGATGAGGTCTCACTGCCCAGACGGGTCTCGAACCCACGGGCTCAGGCAATCCTCTCACCTCACCCTCCCAAAGGCACAGAATTACAGGTTGAGTCACCGAGTCCGGCATTATGCTTAGTTTTAATAAATGTTTTATCACTTTTTAAATGAATATTATTTATTTATAGGCAGGAGTATGATAAAAGGAATTCAAGCATAAAAAAGCAAGGACTATACTAGATAACCATTACAAAAAGAGTGTATCACGGCAGATTCGGGCCAGGCACCATGGTTCACACCTATAACCCAGCACTTTGGAAGGTTGAGGCAGAAGGACTGCTTGAGCCCAGGAATTTTAAGACCATCCTGGGAAACATAGCAAGATCTCATCTCCACAAAAAATAGAATTAGCTGGGCGTGGTGGTCTGTGACTGTAGACCCAGCAACTCAGGAGGCTGAGGTGGAAGAATCACCTGAGCCCAGAAAGTTGAGGCTGCAGTGAGCTATGATTGCATCACTGCACTTCAACCTGGGCAACAGGGTAAGACCCAGACTCAAACAACGACGACAACAAAACCCTGTAAACTCACTGTCCTAATACTTTCCAGTTATGTGATATTGGGGCAAGTCACTTAAATTCTCTATCTCTTACAAATATGTGTGAAACTAAATATTTTGCTGCTTTATCTTGCCCAATTCTTAGCTACCTGCATGTGGAGCAGCCTGCATCCTGAGAAGAGGTGATCTCCACAACCCTCTGAAAATGGCCACTGTTTGTCCAGAGAGGATATTCCAAGCACACAGAGAGACAGGTGCTCCGTTCCCACACTAGACCAAACATAGATGCATGCAACTGGAGCAGGAGACCTAGCAGTAGACAATATGGGAGCTTTCCTTGGAAAGATCTGCTGGGGTGAGCTGAAGACTGTCAGTGAGGAATGCGGAGTGAACGCAGGGAGCGAGCCTGAGGCAGACTCCCTCAGAAGCAGCAGGAAGAGTCCATCCCAGCCTTGCCACCAGGTCCCAAGATCTGGAGACTGGTAACTGCTGGGAAGGGAGCAATAGCTCCCTGCAGAGAAACTGAGCAGACCCTCTAGTGCCTGGGCAGAGAGGAGCTTCAGGTCAGCCTCTGCAGAACAGCAGAACTGCATCTTGAGACCAGACACTGATCTCTGCATTGTACTGGGGCTATTCTTTGCGACTTCAGAGAACACTGCCCCCAGTGCACAAGCCCTGGAGTAATAATAGCAGATGCAGAACCCCAGACGATCCACCCTCCACCCTGAGCCAGCTGCTGGGTGGTAGATGCAGACAGCAGAACTGACCGAAAAGGAGGGTTGTGGTTTGTTTGTTTGATTATCCCGTTTGGCTGCTTTCTTTGTTCATTGGTTTTCTCTTTTCTTTCCTTCTTCTCTTTCTTTCTCTGTTTTTTCCTCCTTTCTTTTCCTATTTTTCTTTCTTCTTTTCCTTTCCCCCCCCTTCACTTTTTCCCTTCTTCCCCTCCCTCTTTTCCCTTTTATACCCTGTCTTGGACTCAGGGGCTATGCAAGTATACCCACTGTACGGTCATATTGTGCAGAGATGGAGAATGCGTCCCAGCTGGCCCATTCACCAGATAGCAAATATTATGACCTACCAATAGACTCTGAATCCTTGCAGCCACCCCTCCACCCCCTAGTAAGTGTTCAAAATAGTAACGAGAAAGCACAACACCCCACCCCCAGCCCTACTTCATATTCATAACTGAACAAACCCAGAGCCCTGGCTCAAGGAAGGACAAAAGGTAGAACAAATATCAGAAGTGACTGCTTCTCCATTTTCCACTGAGCAAAGGAAGTAAAGAGAAAGATAGGAGAACTGCTACAAATGAAGAAAAACCAACAATGAACTGTAGGTTACCACCAGAGCCCCAGCACAGAAATCAGTGCTAGAAAGAACAGCTAACAGCTACTGGGGCACAAACAATGGCTATCTCTGAGAACAACAGTACCCAGAGGGTAATTAGGGAGATCTGACAATCGTTGGATAGAATGAATAAAAATTAAGAAATGCAAGAGTTAAAACTAAATGAAATTGCCACACAGCTGGACAAACTCAAGAAAGCATATCTAAAATAACAGAAATAAAGAACTCTATCCAAAAAAATAAATAACAAACTGACAAGCATGGGAAGCAGAAATGACCACACAGAAGAAAAAAAATCTCAGAGCTGTAAGATCAAAATATGGAAATAATCCAATCTATTAAAAATATAGAAAAAAACTAAGAAACTCTCCAAGAGGTGTGCGATTTTATCAAGAAACCAGGCCTACATCTGATCAGAATACCTGAAATAGAAAGAGAAATGGAAAATACCAAACATTCCCTGAGGTCATTCAAGAAAACTTCCCTCATCTGGCCAGAGAGACAACTATATAGGCACAAAAGATTCAGAGAACCCCTGCAAGGCATCTTATGAGAAGACTAATCCCTAGACACAGAGTAATTTGCCTACACAAAGTAGGCAGAGTGAGACTCCAACTCAAAAAAAAAAAAGAAAAAAGTGCTGTGCACAGAAGAAAAAAGAAACGAAAGACCATATACTTTACAAGATCACAAAAAAACACAGAAGCAGAACACACAGCATACCCATAAAAATGAAAACACACACATATATGAACACAAAAGCTAAGCAAAAACAAAACAGCCTTTTAAGAGCATTATGACAGGGACAAACTCTCACATTTCAATATATCAGCCTAAATATGAAAGAACTAAATGCATCACTGAAAAGACATACAATGGAAAACTGGGTAAAAAAATATGATCCAGAAATTTGCTGTCACCAGGAAACACATCTCATCACAAAGGATGTCCACAGACTCAAAGTTAGCAGATGGAAAACAAATTTCCAGGTGAACAGATCACAAAGGAAGGCAGAAGTCATGATCTTAATATCAGACAAAACAACTTTTAAGGTATCAAAAATTTAAAAAGATACAAAAGAACACTACATAATGATAAAAGTTTCAATTCATCAACAAGAAATATCCATCCTAAACATATATGCACCCAACACAGGAGCACCAGCTTTTATAAAACTGATACTAAGTAAACTATAAAAAGATATTGACTCTAACACTATCATAGGTGGAGACTTAATTACCCCAATAACAAGCCTAGATAGATCATCAAGGCAAAAAATCAACAGAGACCTGGAACCTCCACTTGACATTTGACCAAATGGACTATCTACTATTCTGTAGATACCTACAGAATACTCCACCCAACCACAGAATATACATTCTACTCATTACCACATGGAATGTACTCCAAGATCATCCACATCCTCTGCCATAAATCAAGCATAAACAAATTTCACAAGATTGAAATACTGCCAAGTACCTTCTCAGACCACAGTGGAATAAAAATAAATATCAACACCAACAAAATTACCCCAAAACTCACAAAGACATGGACACAAAACAGTATAATGCTAAACAACTCCTGGGTCAACACAGACATTAAAACAGAAATTAAAAGATTCCTGGAAACAAACGAAATGAAGAAACAGTTTGCCAAAACCTTGGGATGCCATGAAAGCAATACTGAGAGGGGAATTTATATCACTATGAACACACATGAAGAAAACAGAGAATAAGTTAATAGCCTAACAAATCACCTAAGGGAGCTGGAAAGGCAAGACTACCAAAATCCTAACTTCAGCAAAAGAATCCAGATTAAAAGAATCTAGTAAAAGCCAAAATATGGGGCATAGAAGACAGAAATACCACGGGGCGGGGGGAAATCAATGAAACAAAAAGCTGGTTCTTTGAAAGGATAAACAAGATTGATGAACTCCTAGCCAGAATGACCAAGAAAAAGAGAGAAGAAGCCCAAATAAACACAATCAGAAATGCAAAAGATCAAGCCACAACAGACCCTGAAAAAATACAATTATCAGAGATTATTATGTATACCTGTATGAAAACAAACTCAATAACCTAAATGAAATGAAGGACTGTCTGACATCACACAACCTCTCAAGGTTGAAACAAGAAGAAATTGAGATTCTAAATAGACCAATAATAACCCAGGAAATTGACTCTGTCATAAGAAAACTACCTACCAAAAAAAACAGTCTAGAACCAGACAGATTTCCAATGGAATTCTACAAAACATACAAGGAGGAGTTGATACCAATCCTATTGAAAGTATTCCAGGCAATCGGGAAAGACAGAATACTCCTCAAATCTTTGTATGAAGCTAACATCACACTGATACCCAAACCAGGTAAAGATCCAACTAAGAAAGAGAACTATAGGCCAATATTACTGATGAACATAGATGCAAAAATTCTCAACAAGATTCTAGCATATCAGACCCAACAATACATCTCAAAAATCATCCACCACAATCAAGTAGGCTTCATCTCCAGGATGCAAGACTATAAATGTAATTAAATACATCAACAGATATAAAAACAAGAACCACATGATTATATCATTAGATGTGGAAAAAGCTTTTGATAAAATCCAGCACCCCTTCTTGATAAAAACTCTTGAACACCTAGGCATAGAAGGAACATATCTCAAAATATTAAGAGCCATCTATGATAAACCCACAGCCAACATATTGCTAAACAGACAGAAATTGGAAGCATTTACCCTGAAAACCAGAACAAGACAAGGCTGCCCACTCTCACCCCTCCTGTTCATCATAGTGTTGGAAGTCCTAACTAGAGCAATCAGACAAGAGAAGGAAATCAAAGATACCCAAATAGGAGAAGAAGTCAAGTTATACCTCTTTGCTAATGATATCCTATACTTCGAAAATCCAAGAGAATCTGTCAAAAACCTCCTGGCACCAACAAAGGACTTGGGCAAAGTCTCAGAGCATAAAATAAACATGCAAAAGGCAGTTGCATTCTTATACACCAACAACAAAAAGGCAGAGAACCAACTAAAAAGCATAATCCTATTCACAATAGCCACAAAAAAATGAAATACCTCGGCATCTACCTAATCAGAAGTGAAAGACCTTTACAACAAAAACTACAAATACTGTTCAAAGAAGTCAAAGATGACACAAACAAATGGAAAAATATCCCATGCTCATGGATTGGAAGAATCAATATTGCTAAGAGGTCCATCCTACCAAAGGTAATCTATAGATTCAATGCTACACCCATTAAATTACCAACGACATTCTTCTCAGACCTGGAAACAATACAGAAATTCATATGGAAACATAAACAACCATGAATAGCCAAAACGGCCCTTAGCAAAAGAAACAAAGCAGGAGGTGTCACACTTCCAGACTTTAAACTTCACTATAAGGCTACAATAATCAAAACAGCCTGGTATTGGTACAAGAACAGGCATATAGAGCAATGGAACAGGATAGAGATTCCAGAAGCAAAACCTCAATTTCTCAACCAACTCATCTTCGACAAAACAACCACCACAGAGGAGAGGAGAACCTATTCAGTAAATGGTGCTGCGAAAACTGGCTGACCAAATGCAGAAAAATGAAACAGGATCCCTACCTATCGCCATATACAAAAAGCAACTCCAAATGGATCAAAGACCTAAACATAAAACCTCAAATGTTAAGAATCTTAGAAAATGCAGAAGACACCCTTACAGAAATCAGAATAGGCAACCAATTCCTGATCAAAACCCCAAAAGCCCATGCCTTAAGAGATAAGAATGACAAGTGGGATCTCATCAAACTGATAACCTTCTGCAAAGCAAAAGAAACCATCAAGAGAGCAGAGAGACAGCCCGCAGAATGGGAAAAAATATTTGCCAACTGCATATCCGACAAAGACCTAACATTCAGGATCTACAAGGAACTCAAAAGTGCCGAAAGGAAAAAAAACACCCCCATTACAAAGTGGGCAAAAGATATGAATAGATACTTCTAGATACTTCTCAAAAGAAGACATACAAGTAGCCAAGAGACATGAAAAAATGCTCAGCCTCACTAATCATCAGAGAAATGCAAATCAAAACCACACTGAGATACCACCTAACTGCAGTAAGAATGGTCATCATTAATAAAACAAAAACAACAGATGCTGGGGAGGATGCAAAGAAAAGGGAATGCTTCTACACTTTTGGTGGGAATGGAAACTAGTTCAACCTCTATGGAAAACAGTGTGGGGATTCCTAAAAGAATTAGAGACTGACCTTCCATACGACACAGCAATCCCCTTTCTGGGAATACGCGTGGAGAATTTTAAATCACTCTACAAAAGATACCTGCACATGCATGTTTATTGCAGCACTACTTACAGTAACAAAAACATGGAATCAATCATGCTGCCCATCAAAACTGGATTAGATTTTTAAAATGTGGTACCCACACACGATGGAATGTTAAGCAGACATAAAGAAGAACAAAATTATGGACTTCACAGCAACTTGGAAGGACTTAGAATCTGTAATACTCAGTGATTCACCACAGAAACAAAGAACTGAGTATCACATGTTCTCATTCATAAGTGGACCCTGAACTAATGCTATAAGAAAGGGATTGGCAGTAGCTAGAAACTGCCAGAGAGGGAATAGGGGTACACACAACATCAATAAGGGCACCTGAACTCAAACCAGGCAAAGTGAGAACCAAAGAGAGGCCCAAATTTACCTGTACAATGACCATTTGTATACCTAATCCTGAATCGTATCCCACATCTCTAAAATAAAAAAAATAAAAAATTTTTAAAAATGAGTACTGCTACATGCTACAGCTTAGATGAACCGTGAAATCATTATACTAAAGTAAAAGAGGCTGGTCACAAAAAACAGATATTGTATGAATCTACTTACATGAAAAGTCAGAATATATAAATCTACAGAGATAGAAGGTATATTAGTGATTTTCTGGGACTGGGGAAAAAGATAATTGCGAGTGACTATTAGTGGGTATGAGGATTTTGGAGGAGATGATAAAAATGTCTAAGAATTGTTTTTAAATGTTTAAAATTGATTGTTGTGATGGTTACACAACTATGTTAATACACATCATTGAACTGTACAGCTTAAATAGCTGAGTTTGATCAGAATATATGAATTTTGTCAATAAGGGTGTTATTTAATAAAAGAATCCATCTAGTTCTGAAAAAAAACAAGAAATTAAATATTTCATAATGTAATATAGAGCCTGGCATCTAATTTTTTAAAAAACCTGTTAAATGTTGGTCATTATTATTTGAGGAGGCTTCAATACCTTAGGTATACAATTTTCTTATTAATCATTTAGCAAAAAGAGAGACTTATGGAAATCAAATAGTCAAACATTTTTCTATGTCACTTTTGTCTAATTCCTACTCATCCTTCCGATTTCAGTTCAGACTAGCAGTTTCCCATGACCATCCCCTGCCAAGTTCCTGTTAAGTGCTCCTCCTTGGTCTTTCCATTATAAGACACATATAATAGTCTATATTAATTGCTTTTTTTTTTTTTTTTTTTTTTGAGTTGGAGTCTCACTCTGTCACCTAGACTGGAATGCAGTGGCACGCTCCTGGGTACCACAGCCTCGACCTGCTGGGCTCCGGTGATACTTCCACCTCAGCCTTCCAAGTAGCTGGAACTACAGGCGCATGCTACCATGCCCGGCTAATTTTTGATTTATTGTATAGATGAGGTCTTGCCAAGTTGCCAAGGCAGGTCTCGAACCCGCGGGCTCAGGCAATCCACTCACCTCAGTTTCCCAAAGCGTGGGATTACAGACTGAGCCACCGAGCCCACTGTTAATTGTTTTTTTAACTACCTCCTCTACTAGCCTATCAGCTCTATGAAGGGAAGAACCACTAACCTATCAGCTCTATGAAGAGATGAACTAAACTGGTCTTTTTTATCTTTGTATCTTCAGCCCCTAGCACATAAAAGGTTACTGAAATATATTTTTCAATAAATATTTGCAAAAAGAAGATATAAGCCAATATAATACCTATATTAGTGGAGAGAATGAGTTCCAATAACAACACTCCCTCCCTAGTTGAAGGAAAATTACCAACACACACACACACACATTTGGGTCTGCTTCTACTCACTGCTATGGGTAAGCAGCACTTCCTAGTTACAACTCCAGCAAGTTCTAGTATTGTTACAGGCCAAATTATATAAATAGATAACTCAAAGGAGAAATATAAGTAGTCAAATTTTCAAAAGTATAGTAATCAGGAAGATGAAAATTAAAAGAATATTCCTGTTCACTCATAAAGTAGATGAAGATTTAAGACCTAAGACTAATATCAAGTGGCAACACAGTCATGGGGAATGTGTACTCTCTATTATTGGATGAGAACATAAATTAGGAAAGTTTTTGTGGAGGGCAATCTGATAGTATCTATAAAAATTCTGATCCTGCAATTTCACTTTTAGAATCTTTGTTCATATGGCTACACAAAGACATTGTGAGTGCATATGTATGCACGTGTGTTTTTACCATGTATTCATGCTAGGCACTGTTGAGTACCTTACATCCGTTAACACATTCAACTCTAGGCAACCTGTAAGCTCCAAAGAATTTACACTCTCAATAATTACACTGTAATGCCTGCACAAGGATGCGCATTCTAACAGAGTATGGAAAAAGAAAGGCATGAGCGTTTATAGCAGCTTTATTCATAATGGCCCAGACTTGGAAGCACCAAGAAGCACTTCAGTAGGTGAGTGGACAAACTGGAACATCCAGATGATGGAACATTCTGCCCTCACCGAAGCCCTAAATATGGCAGCACCTTGATCTTGGACCTCCCAGCCTCCAGGACTGTGAAAAACAAATTGCTGTTGTTAAGGCACCACCAATTGATGATACTTCATTACAGCAGTCCAGCCAGACTCAATAAAAGACGCAGCCAATCTAAAAAGGTTACATACTATATGATTCCAACCATGTGACACTCTAGAAAAGGCCAAACTATGGAGACAAATTTAAAGATTAGCGGTTGCCAGGGAGTTGGGGGGAGGATGAATAGTCAGAGCACTGAGGATTTTTAGCAGTAACACGACTCTGTATGAATCTACAGTGGTGTATATATGTCACTATACATTTGTCAAGACTCACAGAATGTACACCATCAAGAGTCGAATTTAATGTAAACTATGGACTTGGATTATAACGATATGCCAATGTAGGGTCATCCGTTTTAACGACTACACCACCCTGTTACAGGATGACAAAAGGAGGGAAGGCCGTTTGTATGCGGGGCAAAGGATACATGGAAAATCTCTACACTGTGAATCTAAAACTGCCCTAAAAAAATAGTCTATTAATTATTTGAAAAAAGAAGGAAAGAAGAACGTAAAGGAAATAAGGAGGGGAGTAAAGGAAGCGGGAAGTAAAGGTGGAGGAGAAAGGGAGGGAGACAAGGGAGGAAGAGTAAAAGAGACAACCGCAAGAACTTAAGTGGTCAATAAATAAACAGCTAACATTTGAATCGAGCGACAAAGGGAGAGCACTGGAGTACTGCAGGAGAGTGGAGATGTGCCTGTGGTGACTGGAAGCCCAGGAGGGCAGCATGGAGGCACCCAGCCTCTGCGGTGCCACCCTCTCTGCCTGAATGGGATATGCCTAAAGTCAGAAGGGACTTACCACTGTGGGGGGAGGGGAGAGGCAAGTGTAAGAACCCCAGCAGCCTCCACTGACTGCAAACACCTACAGGCCTCACTATATCCTTACTGCAAGTTCGCAGTTCTTGCAAGCAAGCCCGAAGCCCAGTTAAGAGAGCTGCCAGGAATTCATGCAGCTGCACTGTCTGGGTTAGGAGCACAAGGTGTGCACTCCTCAGTCCCACCCACCTTGCCAACCAGCAAGCAGCAGCATAGGACCATCCTGAGACCAGAGGCATGCCCAGAGCACGTTCTCGTGTGGGGGTCAGCAGTTACTGCACCTCTCCAGCCCTGGACCCTGCCGTCATTCCACCAAGTTCCTACTGGTGTCCGAACGCCAAAACCCCAGCCGCGCAGGGCCTGGGTCCAAGATCAGCTGTGACTGTGGTCCTGCACCTCCCACTGTCCTCACCTCCAGCCCAAGGAACAGGACAAATTCGCCCTTGAGCTGGTCAAACTGTTGCACACCCTCCCCCACATAAAAGAGGCCCTCCAGCCTCCAGACAGTGCCCATGCCCTGGGGCAGCAACACACACATGTCTGGGGCCTGAGAAGCAGCTGCAGTGATACACTCCTACAGACAAGCCTGTCTGACCCAGGCCCTGCAGCTGCAATCAGGGCCTCAGAAAGGGCTCCTTGGGCTACCCCTGGCAGACACGCCCCCAGTCAGATGAGCAGCAGTAAAACGGTGTCTGGGCCCAAGGAAGAGCCCCACAGGCTGTCCCTGATGGGCAACAGACCCTAGACCAGTGGAGCAGCCCTGCACCTGTGTCCAGGGCAAAGAAGAAACTCCCCAGGTCACACCGTCAGACATGCCTCAGGTCACCAAGCAGCTTTCACCCACTCCCCAGGTCTGAGAGACAGTTATTTTGCAGTAATTAGCCAAGTTGAATGTAAAGACTGCTTAGATTTAAAAGTGTACATTTTTTTTCTTCAGTGTGGTTTCCTTTGACCTCCTTTACTCTAGGAGACATACTTCCCTGGGCCAGCTGAGTTCTGAACCCAGAACCTGAGCCTGAGAAACAGCCCAATGTGCCACACCCAGCAGACATGTCCCCTGGCCAGCCAAAAGCCGTATACCTGTGTCTTGGGCCTGAGAAAGAGCCCTGTGGTCCACCCCAGCAGATGCACCCTCAAGCCAGTCCAGCAGCCTTGCATCCACATCCTGGGCCTGAGAAGCAGCCCCACGGGCCACCCACAGCAGACATATCCCTGGCTAAACAAGCAACTGTGTGCCCCCATCTTGGGTCTAAAAAACAGACCCATGGGCCACTTCCCCAACAGAAACACCCCAGGTCAGCCAAGCAAGTGTATGTCTATATCTTGGTCATGAGAATCAGCCCTAGGGGCCACTCCAGGCAGGTACCCCCTCAGCTTGGCTGGGCATACACTCCTGGCCAGACAACAGCCCTGTAGCTCCAACTCCAGCCCCAAGTTGGCCAATCCAACTTGGCTAGCCTGGTGAGCCCACCCCCAGCAAAGCCATACTACCACAACCACAAACTCTCAGCTTAAGCCACAGAGACATGTACAAACATCACTAGCAGGGACTACAGCTAAAGAAACTACATGGAGACTATACTACTCTGTCTACCTACAATCAAGGCCAATGCACCCCATCTAACCAACACCCCAAAACCCATTCATACCAATAAGACTTTCCCTATGAAACCTACCCCGTAAAACTGGAACTGGTGACTTTTCCACCAGATGCAGAAAAATCAGTACAGGGACACATCAAACATGAAAAAGCAAGGAAATATGACACTCCCAAAGGAACACGATAATTCTCAAGTAACAAATCTCAATCGTAAGGAAATATGCAAAATGCTAGAAGATGTAAAATAATAGTCTTTTTTTTTTGGAGTTGAAGTCCTACCCTGTCACCCAGGTTGGAGAGGTGTGGCACTGTGAGGCAGTTAGAACAGACATGAGCAGGGGATGAAGGAGAGGGTATGTATGATACAGGAAGCCCACTGTCATTTCAGTCATTTGCTCAGTTTCACCAAGCTGACATGTCCAAACAGAAAGAAGCTAAAACCCAGGACTGTTTATTGGGAAAAACAAACGAAAACAGCTTCTATCAGAACAACGAAAACTAGTTTTTTTTCTTTACTTTGTGATAACTAGCCAAGCTGAATGTAAAGGCCAGTTAGATTTAAAAGCGTACATTTTTTTCCTCAGAGTGTGGTTCCCTCCCACTTCCTTTGTAATTTTAGAGTTCAGTCGTTGTTGTTTTGCCTTAAGCATTAACCAAAGTCCAAGAGGAAACTAACCAGCTATTAAGACAAAAGAAGCTGTGGGGACTTTCAATAGAATAAGCAATACAAGACAACCCAGAAGAATAACGGGGTTGACTCACTCTCCAAGCAGCCCACTCCTCTTGACCCTTAGAAGTGTACTTCTTTGTTTGCCATAAAACTTTGCTTTCTTTTACTGTTGTCCCAAGTCTGGTGTCATGTCCAATTCTTTCTTCATGAGTAACCAACAAACCTCGAGCTAGCATCCTGCTGACAGCACCATCTCGGCTCATCTGGGCTCACATGATCCTTCTGCCTCAGCCACCTGAGAAGCTGGGACAACAGGCATGTGCCACTATGCCCAGCTTACTTTTTAATTTTTTGTAGAGACGAGGTCTCATTATGTTGCCCAGACTGGTCTCAAATTCCTGGCCTCAAGCAACCCGCCCTCCTCAGCTTCCAAAAATGGTGAGATTACAGGTGTGAACCACACACTCGGCCTGAAAATTCAAAATAATAATCTTAAGAAAACTCAGGGAGATACAAGAGCATACAGACAAACAATTCAATGAAATAAGAAAATGCATGATATGAACAATAAATTCAACAAAGAGAGATCATGAGAAAAAAACAAATAGAAGTTCTACAGATAAAGAATTTGATGAGTTGGGCTCAGTGGCTCAGCCTATAATACCGCACCTTTGGGAGGCTGAGGTGAGTGGATTGCCTGAGACCGTGGGTTCGAGACCCGCCTGGACAGCGAGACCTCATCTCTACAATAAATCAAAAAATC